>NC_133814.1:13463418-13763418 GCF_043250625.1 Sebastes fasciatus
AGCTCTTCCCTCGCTACGGTCTTCCTCAAGAAGTGAGTCTTCCCTCTCCGCATCTTTTATTTTTGGTTTACAACAAAAAGTATTTGTAAATTTAAAAAAAATATGAACAAAACGTGACACGGCAGCATAAAATATGGATACTTTTGACTTTTCCCTTGTTAGGTATGAGGTGCCTGAGTATTGATTTGTTTTCTGACAGACAATCACTCGAAGATTTTCTTGCTTTTCCCCATTGTAAATCAACAATTTAATAAGTGATAGATGAACTGCTAATGAAAATAATAAGTTGCAGCCCTAGGAGTAAATAAGTCAAAGAAGGCCATGCAGTTGCTGTCCTTCTTACAGTATCATGTGTATTTACCACCACACACTCTGTGTCTGTCCTCAGGACCCATGAGGGCAGCGAGAAGTCCGAAAAGAAGCTCGGGAAGAAGAAGAAGCCCAAGAAGAAAGAGCGGCTAGAGGAGGAGGCTGAGGAGGAGGGAGGAGAAGAGGTGGAGGGAGGCTGGGAGAAAGTGAAGGGAGGCGCCCCTATGGTCAAGGTAAAGAAGACATCATGATAAGTCTTTTTGCATTTAGTGCTATCAAGATCGCTGGTGCTGAAACAAGATAGAACAATATATGGTGCACTCATTCATATTGGTCTTTGCCATAATGCCATATGAATTAGTTATTGTATATAGTAATTATATTGAATCCGTCAGGAAAAACCCAAGATGTTTGCCAAAGGCACAGAGATCAACGTACCAGTGGTGGTGAAGAAGCTGAATGAGATCCTGCAAGCAAGAGGCAAAAAGGGCACCGACAGGTAACACCGCATCATTCACTAAAAGCTCCAATGAATAGAAATAGGACCACACATATTATTCATAATAATAACACTCTTTAAATCAGTAATGCATGTGGCATGTAAAATAATAACCCAATAAACAAGTTGCATAGAGAAATGTTTTATGGCAAAGCAACTGCCGAGTAGAAACCTCTTATTTACCCTCGCATATCTGTACATTTTCCTCGCAAGTGTTCTGAATTGCAAGAAAAGATGAAGAAAGGGCTTTTTACTTCTAACACTTCAGTGCAGAAATATTAAAATAGCGCAATTTAAGTTAACGCAAAATCGCTTTAACGCCACTAATTTCATTAACGCAATCGATCTTTCGGAGGTTGTAGCAGGCTCAATTTTAAAATAACATGTCATACTAGATTGTCGCTAAATAACGCTCCAGACTTGCACTAAATTGTGGCGAGGAAAACCGGTCATGGCCATTTTCAAAGAGGCCCCTTGACCTCTGACCTCAATATATGTGAATGAAAATGGGTTCTATGGGTACCCACGAGTCTCCCCATTACAGACATGCCCACTTTATGATAATCACATGCAGTTTGGGGGAAGTCATAGTCAAGTCAGCACACTGACACACTGACAGCTGTTGTTGCCTGTTGGGCTTGAGTTTGCCATGTTATGATTTGAGCATATTTTTATGCTAAATGCAGTACCTGTGAGGGTTTCTGGACAATATTTGTCTTTGTTTTGTGTTGTTAATTGATTTCCAATAATAAATATATACATATATTTGCATAAAGCAGCATATTTGCCCACTCCCATGTTGATAAGAGTATTAAATAATTGACAAATCTCCCTCACATTTTGAACAGATTCAAAATGTGTGATTAAATTGTGATTAATCGCAATTAAATATTTGTAATTGATTGACAGCCCTAATAGCAATATCTCTGATCTAATCTCCACTCCTTTTCTCCTGCCTCTGACAGGGCTGCCCAGATTGAGCTGCTCCATGCTCTGGCGAACATTGCTAATGAGAATAACTTGGGCCAAGGCATCCTGGTCAAGATCAAGTTCAACATCATTGCATCCCTGTACGACTACAACCCCAACCTGGCAGCCTTCATGAAGGTAGGAGCCACTGTTTTTCTAAATGTTACACGTTTGATCAAAATCAGAGTTAGTACCTGGAAAAGTTTGAAAAGTGACTAAATAATTTTAACAAAACAACCCAATATGCACGTTTATATATTGATATAAAAGAGCCATTGAAGTCCCTTTTTTGTATTTGATGTTATAAGTGTTTCGTTCTGAATCAGCAGAAACACGTTTAAACGCAGCAAAATATGTTGAATTCTGATCCTGGTGTTTCAAAATGAATCCTTCTGACTCTGTTTCCCTTTAGCCCGATATGTGGAAGAAGTGCCTGGAATGTATAGATGAGCTGCTGGACATCCTCTTTGAACACAATGACATCTTCATCGGGGAGAACATCGCAGAGGACAGTGAGAGTCTGATCATCTCAGACCAGGTATCCCATCTTCTCTTTTCTGTTTTTCTACATTTCTGATATTTTTGGGTGATAACTTGTCCTGTGTGTATACATGTATGATCTGTGTTCTATATGATGGGGTTTGTCTGCAGTATGGCATTGTTATAAAAAATACATATTTATTGCTTTGTGTGTGTTTGTCAGCCATTCAGGGTGCGTGGATGCATCTTAACGCTGGTAGAGAGGATGGATGAAGAGTTTACCAAGATCATGCAGAACACCGATCCCCATTCACAAGGTGAGCTATACCAGAAAACATTAGGGATGTGACGGGGAGGAAAATTTCCCACCGGCTAATAAACTTGTGACAACGCAGGTGTTACAGATTACACGGGACGTTTTACAAGAAAAGATGACCTTCAATATGTGTAGCGAGCTTACTTTGATCTTTACCGTCGGGTAGCTTTGTGTCTGACCTCTCCGTTCCAGCTTTTGCTGCAGGGCCGCAGGGGTCTACCTGCGCCGCCGCGCTACTCTGTATGGAGTAGACACATTCACTGTCAGTCTGTAGCGTCCGATTATCTATTGTTATCATGCCACTGATGGGCCAAATTGAACTAAATGGGTTTTATTTCTGTAAAAAAAAAGAAGAGCAAAACAACGGTGGGCACGTAATGTAATCTGTGTGTGCCTAACCACTGTGTAACGCCGACACTGCGACAAGCCTAGGAAACAGCCTTGAGAATTATTTTTAATTGTGAGTATTCTAATATTAGATGTGAAAGTAAATCAAATTAGTGTTACATAGTATTGGAAACTGAATCTCTGAAGTGTATTGCTGCATGATTTTTGGTTTTCAAACGGCTCTTCCTCGTAGCTCACTGCTCTCTTCTCCGCTCTCCCTCCAGAATATGTTGACAACCTGAAAGATGAGGGACACGTTTGTGGAATCATCGACCGGCTGCTCGACTACATGGAGACCAAGGGCAGCACAGAGGAGGTTTGCCGCATCTACCTGCGCAGAATCATGCACACCTACTACAAGTTTGACTACAAGGCTCACCGACGCGCCCTCGGCCTTCAGGGAGAGACCAAGGTGAGAAAAAGCACTGGTGTGGTGCAGCTTGTGTGAGACAGAAATACGCTTCACTATATTAGCAAGAAAGAGAACCCAGTTTATTATCCTGGCAGACATCAACAGATCTTCAGTCTGACAGTTGTGTTTCTCTGTTCTGCCGTGTAGTCCGAGCAGGACCAGGAGGAGAGCGAGGGCGAAGACAGCGCCGTGATCATGGACCGTCTCAGCAAGTTCATCTACTCCAAGGATCGCACCGACCGCATCCGTACCTGCGCCATCCTCTGCCACATCTACCACCACGCTCTGCATTCGCGTTGGTACCAGGCCCGCGACCTGATGCTGATGAGCCACCTGCAGGACAACATCCAGCACGCTGACCCGCCCGTACAGGTAGGCACACAGTATTCATTCAGGGTTCTTAGTTGTTCTCTTGTTGTTCTTTTTCTGTCTAAGCCCCTATCTTCTCTCTCGTCTAGATCCTGTACAACAGAACCATGGTTCAACTTGGCATTTGCGCATTTAGGCAGGGCATGATTAAAGATGCCCACAACGCCCTGTTGGACATCCAGTCCTCTGGCCGCGCCAAGGAGCTCCTGGGTCAGGGTTTGCTCATGAGGAACATGCAGGAGAGGAACGCAGAGCAGGAGAAGATCGAAAAGAGAAGACAAGTAAGTCCTGCATAAGCAGCAAACCCCTGATCATGATCATGTGGGGGGGTTTATGTTGATAACCTGCTGGGTGTAATCTAGCTTTGCTGAATAAATGAGAAACTTAAGCTTGATGTGACAAGAGGACCTCTCTGTGAACCACTTTGGTAGGGCTCTTCAAGATGACATTATCATAACATTGCTTTGACCTCCCTCACAGGTGCCATTCCACATGCACATCAACCTGGAGCTGCTGGAGTGCGTGTACCTGGTGTCAGCCATGCTGCTGGAGATCCCCTACATGGCCGCCCACGAGTTTGATGCCCGCCGCAGGATGATCAGCAAGCAGTTCCACCACCAGCTCCGAGTGGGAGAGAGACAGCCGCTGCTGGGTACGCAACATGTCCTCTCTGACAACTCTTTACACCAGGATGTTTTATCCATGAAGGAACCAGAGGGAGTAACTGTAGCTCTCTTTGTCCTCCAGGACCCCCAGAGAGCATGAGGGAGCACGTGGTGGCAGCCAGCAAGGCCATGAAGATGGGAGACTGGCGTACGTGCCACTCATTCATCATCAACGAGAAGATGAACAGCAAAGTCTGGGACCTGTTTCCTGAGACGCAGCGAGTACGCGAGATGCTTGTCAGGTTAGCAAACACCATTCTCATCCATCTATTCATTTGTTTTCTTCAGTTATGTCTTAAACATTTAAGGGAATT
Organism: Sebastes fasciatus; assembly: GCF_043250625.1. Classification (NCBI taxonomy): domain Eukaryota; kingdom Metazoa; phylum Chordata; class Actinopteri; order Perciformes; family Sebastidae; genus Sebastes; species Sebastes fasciatus. The sequence continues at coordinate 13,468,139 of NC_133814.1, forward strand.
AAATTAAAGTTTGCTTTATGTCGATTTATACGACAGTGAACATTCAGTTGATTGTTTCAGATCATGCCATGATGATTTAATCTGGCAATAAATAATTATTTATACATATAAAATCATTGTGCTGCCCTACGTAATTCCATTTTAATGAATTTCCTGGTTGTGTTTCCCTTTTATAGGAAGATCCAAGAGGAGTCACTGAGGACTTATCTGTTCACATACAGCAGTGTGTACGACTCCATCAGGTAAGCACAAGATGTTAGCGCCAGTCACTACTAAAAAACTGGTTTGTGTAGCTTTCAGCTGAAGCCTCAGTTTGTATCCATTTAGACCAGAAATAGCTCTAATCGGGTGTTTCACTGCCAACTAAGTGTTACTGCAAACCATAAAGGATCAAGCAAAGCTCCATTTAATCTCAATATGAGAATTTCTACTGAGGAAAACAATTTTTGTGTCTGTCCCTCCCAGCATGGGGACCCTATCTGAGATGTTTGAGTTGGAGATACCCACCGTTCACAGCATCATCAGCAAGATGATCATCAACGAGGAGCTGATGGTAAGTTTCTCTGTTCTGTTGGAGTGAATTTTAATCAGTGTAGATGCACCAGGGTGTTGTTGAATTTCCGTCGCATCTTTGCATGCACAAATCTGTTTTTTATTTGTGATTCCGTTCAAATTGTTGTAATTGTTTTGCCCACAGGCGTCACTCGACCAGCCCACACAGACCGTGGTGATGCACCGCACAGAGCCCACCTCCCTGCAGAACATGGCCCTGCAGCTGGCTGAGAAACTGGGCAGCCTGGTGGAGAATAACGAGCGCGTCTTCGACCTCAAGCAGGGCGTCTATGGAGGCTACTTCAACAGAGGTGAGTTTGGACAACACGCTTCACTGTATGCTATGTATACCATATATGTTTGCATGTTTTTTGCTTCCACCCTGTTCGTCAATGAACACAAGTCACATTAAAGTACTTCCCCGATGCTATGAATGCTGTACCTTGTTAAATTCTTGGAACATCTCTTGTGCTCACTTCGCTATTATTATTATTATTATTAGCGTAGTGTTTCCAAGAAAGCACTTTTTAATCCTAACTGGTTGTTTCTTTGCATTTCAGATCAGAAAGGTGGCTACCAGCAAAACAAATCTTACAACCGAGGTATGTTAAAACACACTGAGTTTGCACTTTGGATAAAACAAAATTGACCACATGATACTCTTCCCAAGCCAACAGGCCTCTGACCTTCTGCTGATCTATTTATTGCTGCTTTTGACTAAGTTGCTGACTGAGTTTGTTTGGATTGAATTAGTAACTAACTTGTAATGCATTGAAATGTTAGGTTAAAGTGCTATATGCGAGATTGGGAGCATTTCTATTGCCTCTACACGGCTCTCAACATGGAGTCGGCTAAGGCAGCTAACAGTGAAAACAACAGATAGAGCTAACAGTGTTAACCTGGGGGGGGGAACCAGAAGGTGGGTGCTCCGCCTCTGCAACGGTGCAGTCGGCGTTATCAGCTGTCACTGCCGTATGAGCGCAGTGCAGAGCGGTGGCCGTGAGCTAGCCAGTGGGGCACGCACGCATGCACTAAAAGGCGTGGCCGGTCCGGTGATGTCAACAGAGCACAGAAGCTCTGATTACAACACACGCAGAGGGAGAGTGACTTCATTCTCTGCTCAGGTAGACATTAATCCTCTATATCTTTGCATAGCTAATAGTTGTCTGCTGCTATATTGATGCTTTGGATATCATATAGTGAACCTTTAAGGATAAGGGTCGGCAGAACTAGGGTTTAGAGTTGTTTCAAACGGTTACACTGAAAGGCGGAGTGAAAAACCGGCTGTCATAGAGACAGGAGACTTTTGACAGTTGAAGTAGACTATGATGGTCCTCCTGGGGGTCCTGATTGTGGGTGTTCAAATGGCTGAAGAGGCTAATTCTGGAACCACAAACGTTCTTGCAGCGGGGAACACTGTACAATACAGGACTCGCTCCTTTCTTTTCTGCCGTTCAACTCTGGCAGTCTGTCGAAGATCGTCTTAATGGAGTTTAGCTCCTTCATGTAAACGGTTTCTCCGTGCTGTTCTGTTTTGAGTACGGTCTTCCCAGTTAGAGCCGTTCAGGAGGAATTTCTTTTTTTCCACCTTTATCTGACAGATGACAGTGTAGAAGCAGACTGGAAATGTGGGAGTGAGAGATGGGTATGACATGCAACAAAGGTCCCACGGCTGTAATCGAACTGGGAGGTTGGGGATATGTGGCATGCGTATGTGGAATAATTTGAGGTTGATCCCGATGTTGTCCTTGAAACGCTCATTTACCAGAATTTAATTCTGAGCTGAGGCGTGTGTCAGGCATTACATGGCCTGTCCATCTCATCTGGTGTTTAATGATGGTGGTGGCAATGCTGTCGATGTTAGTGCGCTTCGCTTTCCAGCTGATACAATTTGGTATGATTTTGTGCTGGCGTCTTTGGTGGTGGAACTCCAGGACTCTAATATGCCTACTGTAGGCAGTCCAGGTCTCTGTCTCCACCATATAAAAGTGTGGGCAAGATAACTGCCTTTTAGACCAGCAGCTCGGTCTTTGCAAGCAGGTCAGAGTTTTCAAAAACTCTTCCCACTATGCCACCTGCTCCGTACCTCTCTGACAATGTCTGCCCTTCTAGAGAGGTGACTTCCAAGATAGGGGAACTGATCCACATTTTCAAGGCTAACACTGTCATTTGTTAGTGTTGGCGGGGGTGCGGTGGAGTCCAGTGGGGTCTGATGGGGAACCTTGGTCTCTCTTTTATGTTCATGGCCAAACCAAGGAGCGTCTATGCCCTGGCAAAAGCATCAAGTATGTACTGAAGATCTTTTCCTGTATGGGAGAAGATTGGCTTTATCATCTACATATTAAAGCTCCATGATGGATGTGTGAAAGATCTTGGACTTCGCCTTGAAATGGTTTAGATTGAGCAGCTTACCATCTGTTCTATAGATGATCTGGACACCAAGCCAACCGGTGACCTATTATGCAGAAAATGGCTGCAATGAAGACTGAAAAGGGTGGGGGCAATGATGCATCCTCCGTCAGTTTCTACCTTGAAAGGTTCGGTCTCGCTGCCATTTCAGAGGACTGTTGCCGACATGTTGTCATGAAGGAGCCTTAGAAACCTAATGTACTTCTCCGGACAAGCACACTTTGACAGGATTGTCCAGAGGGCCTGAAGAAAGGTTCAGGGGTCAAATGCTTTGGTAAGGTCGATGAAGGCCGTGTATTGTCGTTGTTTCTGTTCCTTGCATTTTTCTTGTAACTGTGGCTGTGAATATCATGTCAGTCGTGGCGCAGGAAGGTCTGGAACCGCACTGGGATTCAGGGAGGATTTCTTTCAATTGTGGGTATATGCTTATTATAGGTTGAAAAGTGCTTTTTTTGGTAATGATGATAACTGGTTGTTTTTTTGCATTATAGATCAGAAAGGTGGATACCAACAGAACAAATCTTACAACAGAGGTATGTTAAATCACACTGAGTTTGCACTTTGGATACAAAAAAAAATGACCATATGATAACCTTTCCAAGCCAACACACCTCTGGTCTTCTGCTGATCTACACTGCTCAAAAGAATGAAGGGAACGCTTCATCACAACAGTATAACACCAAGGCAGTTAAACTTCAGGGATATCGATGTGTCCATTTAGGAAGCACAAGTCATTGTGAATCACTTTCACCTGCTTTGGTGCAAATGAAAGATGGAGAGGCAACAGCAGGACAACCCCCAAAAAGGGAATGGTTTTGCGTGAGGTGGCCACAGACAATTGCTCTCTCCTTAACCTTCCTGACAGATTCTTCTCTAGTTTTGTGTTCTGCTAGTGTGCTTGTTACTACTTGTAGCATGAGACAGTACCTGCAGCCCAATCAGGTTGCACAGGTAGTCCATCTCCTCCAGGATGGCACATCCATACGTGCGGTTGCACGAAGGTTAGCTGTGTCTCCCAGCACAGTCTCAAGAGCATGGAGGAGATACCAAGAGACCGGCCGTTACACGAGGAGGGCTGGACAGGGCCGTAGAAGGGCATCAACCCAGCAGCAGGACCGGTATCTGCTCCTTTGTGCGAGGAGGAACAGGAGGATCACTGCTAGAGCCCTACAAAATGACCTCCAGCAGGCTTCTGCTGTGCATGTTTCCGACCAAACTGTCAGAAACAGACTCCATGAGGGTGGCATGATGGCCCGACGTCCTCTAGTGGGACCTGTACTCACAGCACAGCACCGTGCAGCTCGACTGGCATTCGCCAGAGAACACCAGAATTAGCAGGTCCGCCATTGGCGCCCCGTTCACTTCACAGATGAGAACACGTTCACACTGAGCACATGTGACAGGCGTGAAAGAGTCTGGCGACGCCTCGGTGAGCGTTATGCTGCCTGTAACATCATCCAGCATGACCAGTTTGGCGGTGGGTCAGTGGTGGTCTGGGGAAGCCTCCCTTTGGAGGCGTGTGTCAGACATTGCATAGCCGATGTTAGTGCACTTCTCTTTCCAGCTGATACAATTTGGTAAGATTTTGCGCTGGCATCTTTGGTGGTGGAACTCCAGGACTCTTATATGCCTACTGTAGGCAGTCCAGGTCTCTGTCTCCACCATATAAAAGTGTGGGCAACATAACTGCCTTTTAGACCAGCAGCTTGGTCTTTGCAAGCAGGTCAGAGTTTTCAAAAACTCTTCCCACTGTGCCACCTGCTGTGCCAGTGGGTCTTTTGCAAAGCTCTGTACCTCGCTGACGATGTCTGCCCTTGAGGAGAGGTGACTTCCACGGCAGGGGAACTGGTCCACAATTGTTAGTGTTGGCGGGGGTGCGGAGGAGTCCAGTGGGGGCTGATGAGGAACCTTGGTCTTTCTTTTATGTTCATGGCCAAACCGAGGAGCGTGTATGCCCTTGCAAAAGCATCAAGTATGCACTGAAGAACTTCTTCTGTGTGGGCGACGATGGCGAAAGATCTTGGACTTGGCCTTGAACTGGTTTAGATTGAGCAGCTTACCATCTGTTCCATAGATGATCTAGACACCAAGCGAACCGGTGACCTTTTATGCAGAAAATGACTGCAATGAAGACTGAAAAGGGTGGGGGCAATGATGCATCCTCCGCCAGTTTCTACCTTGAAAGGTTCGGTCTCGCTGCCATTTCAGAGGACTGTTGCCGACATGTTGTCATGAAGGCGCCTCAGAAACCTAATGTACTTATCCGGACAAGCACACTTTGACAGGATTGTCCAGAGGGTCAAACGCTTTGGTAAGGTCGATGAAGGCCATGTATCGCAGGTCTGGAACCGCACTGGGATTCAGGGAGGATTTCTTTCAATTGTGGGTATATGCTTATTATAGGTTGAAAAATGCTTTCTTGGTAATGATGATAACTGGTTTGTTCTTTGCTTTATAGATCAGAAAGACAAAGGTGGATACCAACAAAACAAATCTTACAACAGAGGTATGTTAAACCACATTGAGTCTGCCCTTTGGATACAAAAAAAAATTTTGTGACCACATGATGACCTTCCCAAGCCAACACGCCTCTGATCTCCTGCAGAGGCTGTGGTTATCCTGTTCATTCATTGCTGTTTTTAACTGTGTTACAGAGTGTTAGCATTTAATCAGTTACTAACTTGTAATGCATTAAAATGTGAGATAAAGGATCGGGTTATGCCCGAACAGAACTAGTTCGTAGTGTTAATAGTTACAATGGAGGGCAGAGTGAAAAGCCGGCTGTCGTAGAGACGGGGGGAGACGAGATATTGTTTATATAGGGCGATAACGACACATTTTCAGACACTCTCCTGGAAGGCATTTATAGTGTTGTGCTCGGTTCACATGAAAATTGACAGAATTGAAAAAGGAAATCTTCAGGTAGTAGTTCAAACCCTGCCTCCTTTCTCACCTCTGTATATTTTGGACAATCACTGCATGAAGTGGGTGTGAACATCGACTGTCTGTTTTAGAAAGTTATAGATATTGTCGTACACAGCCCCCCTAATCACGTGTCGGTGAAGGTACAGCGGGAGGGGGTTTCGAAGCTATTTGACCATCCAACAAGCTGTTCTGAAGAAGCCTACTAGCAGCTTAATTTTAAATTGTTGCATTTGGAATTGTGTGTAAACCATTAAAACAATGCACGATGAAGTAATTTCCTGTCGTGGATATTCGTAGCTAATCATGTTTTCCCTCTTTGCACGATTACAGATCAGCGAGGTGGTTACCAGGGGAACAGGGGAGGCTACAATCGAGGCGGATACAGAAATCAAAACTACCAAAGCAACTATCAAGGCGGCTATCAAGGCGGCTATCAAGGCGGCTATCAAGGCGGCTATCAAGGCGGCTATCAAGGTGGCTATCAAGGCGGCTATCAAGGAGGCTATCAAGGAGGCTATCAAGGCAACCATCAAAGCAACTACTGAGCTTGGAACGTTTCGATTTCGGTCTCGCCCGCCTGAACTAGTCTTCATTCCATAACAATAACAACAACCTGGGTTTATTGCAGTGCAAGTCCTTCCCACTGCGACTCCACTACGGCCGACTTCTTTGAATAAAATTGAAGAGTTTTTAAGGTTATTATTGCGAATAGAAAATTGTATAATAAAGGAATTGCAGTGTGGCGGTACAGTCAGGTGACAGACGTGTGACGTATTGTTGACTTACACTTATTAAATAAACAATTACGATAATGAAGCAGCGTGTTTTGTGTTCTCTTTTTACAGTTTTGTTTTTATGATTCCAATTCAACAACAAATGGATGACGTTAACCCCTCCTCCTCCTCCTCCACACTAAACTGTGAAAATCATTATTAGGTCTCAATGAATGTTTCTGGTTGTTGGGCAGAGTTTATGCATCAGTTGACAGTTGAAAACAGACGGGTATTCTCTTGAAAAAAGTCTTCCATAATCTTAATATGTCTTCTGTCTACGTTTTGTACAGTATAGAAACTCAGGAGCTGCTCCCTGGGATCACATTCTTGATGTCAGAGTAACATTTCTCAGAACTAAAATGAAGCTGCAAACTAAAGGAACTACTTTTTGGGCAACTCAAAAGAAAGATAAAAGGATTGCTTCTTTGCTTTATGAACAAAATATGAAAATCTATCCAACTGCTGAACATAAATATGCTACAAGAGTTGGCAATGAGGAATATTATGAAAGTACACCTGGTAATAACCCTGATTCTCTCACAGCTGCCAACACCCAGTCGAAGGGCTTTAAGCCAAGATAAATTGGTGTGAGCCATGTAATAGTAAATGCTTTATTTTATACTCGGGACCCAGAGTGCTTTGGATTTTTCCGTCTTATTTGAACTTGTTTTGATAACTCTAGTAATATATTTGTGATGGTGACGTTCCTCCAACCCCCACAAGGCAAAAGGTAAATGCGTCAGATCAGGTCAGTGAGTTTCTCTGAAAAAGCCCAACCAGGAAACATCAGACTCAGTCACTGTGTCACCTCATGTTCTCGTTACTAATTATTTTTTTGCTTTAACACCGTTAAAAACAGCTTATGTTGTTTGGGGACATGTTTCTCATTATATGAATAAGAGACTCTCTGCTACACGGGTTTGACAGCAGAAGACATGAATGGTACTGTCAGTTTCTCCATGGCTGCTTTTTAATTTTAGAAATACTGTTTTGTGTTGGTGATCTGTTATCAACAGTTTTCCCAATATTTTTACTGGTTTTACCAGAAGTTAAGAGGTCTGTGTTGTTTCACCAGCAGGCAAAAATGAAAATAAATGTACGTAGTTTACTATAAAACATAAAGACATTGACAGTTTTAATGTACAGCAGCAATATTTCATGTTTTTGAACAAATTGTCCATCAAACTTTGTTGCACTTATTATTCTCCAGTTTACCATACACCCAGTAATTAAGATCAAAACTAATCAATCGAGGCCAACTGCAAGTTGCTTAATATACATTCACTTCATCAGCAGCTTTCATATCAGCTCTTTAGGTATTACTAACTAAACATTCTTTTAGTCAACTGTTCCCATGTTGCTTCCTATCCTACACCATTTCCTGATTGGGGACCTTAATGTGTCCAGTGGGTTCAGCACCAATGCCTCTTCTCTGTTCTCCCTCTGTGCAGGTGGCCCATTAGCTGCGTCCTCTCAGTCTCCTGTAGAGCTCTTGCTTCAGTAGATCCCTCTCTTTGCGGATTCCCTGCAACACGGTGCGATTCTCCTGAGCCCGACGCACCAGGTAGGGCAGTGTGTCGTCCACTGAGCCGTATGGCACCGACTTGTATATGGCATAACCCTCCTTAGCTGGAGAGAGAGAGTATTTTAGCATTTAAATCTTGCCCATCGTAGTTTACATGAAGAGGGGTTGGATGGTCAGAGCTGCTGTCCTACAACTGAAGGTTTGTGTCACGTCAAACTGTACTTGAAAAAGACACAGGAGCTCTTGCAGAAAATGTAAATGTAAAGAATGGCAGTTAAGGTACAGCTCACCCAGTGTAAGGGAGACGTGATCACACATGCCCAGCAGCTGGCCGAAACACACTGAGCCTCCGTCACTGTCTATCCTCAACTCTTCCATCCTGAGGATGAGATACACAACAGCTACATCACATACAGCAGTAGTACCCAACCTGGGGCTCGGGACCCCACTAGGAGTCGCAAGATAATTTTGAGGGGTCATGAGATGATTAAAGGAGAACTCCATCGATTTAGCATTTCACTACTGTACTGATATTATTGGCTATTATTTTTTTATTTACTGTTTGCTCAGATTTAGCCTGGGCCCAGCTTAGATTGGTCGCGTCTAGAAGGAAGCCCGCAAACTGCGAAATCTGATCTGAGATCTGCAAAAACTTGAAAAAACTATTGCGAGGCTCCCTGCCAGACGACCTATCCTAACGTTAACCATTCAAGGTCAATGTCTAACAACCTCGCAAGAGTTTCCCCAGTTTGCGGGCTCCCTTTTAGATACTACCCCCCCCAGTTTGGGAGCCACTGGGTTAGGGTAAGAATATCAGAGTAAGCCAATCAGAGGCAGAGTAGAGCGGGTCATTGCTGCGCCATAGTGGGATTCATAATATCGCACCCAGGCCTTATGCTAGTTGCGGCAAATGTAGCCTCGAGTCGCTAGCCTCAAGCAGAGCCGAGGAGGGGCTAGCTAACTACTCCATACCCCCACGTCTTCAACCCAAACTGACGCTGACTCAGGTGACATCACTTGAGGCAATTTATCTGATTTTGCGCAGCTCCCCTCTGGAGCCACAAAAGGCTTTGCACAACTTTTTTTTAACACCTATAAACACATTTTGATGTGTAATCGGTGGAGTTCGTCTTTAACAGATGAGGGAAGCAGAAAAACAAATTCATGCTACAAAAAGTTATGCTATTTTCCTTTAGACTCCCATGCAATTTTCACTTCACGTGGTCTAACCGTTTGGCGCTTCGCCTCACTGACTCCTCGTTGTGAGTGGCGACTATGATCCTGTAGCGCTCGGGTTTCTGTGAAATGGCTTCCAGCATCACATCCAGAGAGCCGTTATAACTGCACAAACACAAGTAAACAGATGAAATGTGTTGGGAGTCAAGTCAGAAATGATCAGGGTGTTTTCAATAAGGCCACGTTTACTTTATGCAACAGACACAACCAATGCACTTGAGTTGATTTTAATCCAGATAAAAAGGTTTTTCAGCATAAATATATGTGCATTGGTAAAATTGACCAAACCCAGAAGAGTGCTAGACACAGTTTTATGATATTTTTTTAGTGTTATCTGGGATGCATTTGCCTGGTTGTGATTAATGACCGCTGCCTCTTATCCACCTGTCATTGGTGTCCTCCCAGCTCTGGTGGACGGGATCCAGACGACCCTCTTTCTCTGCCAGCTTCCTCTCTTTGTCCATGTAGGCTCCTCGCACCAGCTTCACCCCAAAACAGAAACCCTCATCGTTGGACAGACGCATATCTTCTAACAGGAGAGACCTGGACTCCTGAAAGACACAGACGGATAGGGGAGAATTTGATAATGTAAGGAAATACTTTTTATTAACTACTGTTTTAAGTCCAATTAAAAGGAGAAAGAGAATTAAAGATATTTGCCTTCAGGTAACACTGATATGTGTTCCAAATCCAGGCGCCATCTTTGTTAAACTTCTTCATCATCGCCATGGTGACAAGAGTGAGGGCGGGGTTCATGTAGGTGTACTCTGCATCAACCAGGACTCTGACTTTGTTTACACTTGCCTAAAAAAAAAGCACAATCAATCTTTGCAATAAATGTATAACTTCACTTATTCACTGTCTTGGGGCTTAAAGAGGACCTATTATGCTTATTTTCAGTTGCATACTTGTATTTTAGGTTTCTACTAGAACATGTTTTCATGCTTTAATGTTCAAAAAAACGCTTTACTTTTCTCATACCGGCTGTGCTGCAGCACCTCTTTTCACCCTCTGTTCGAAACGCCCTCCCGAAAAGCCCAGTCTGCTCTGATTGGTCAGCTGGCCCACTCTGTTGTGATTGGTCAACCGGACCAAACTCTTCGGACTCTGCCCCAGCTCCACTCTAACTAGCTTTGTTTGAAGGCGTGCCAAACGAGCCGCTAGGCAGGTATTATGCAAATGTTTTACTTGGTGACATCACCATGTTACGGAAGAAAAGGCGGGACTTCAAGCGAGGCGTTTCAGGCAGTTCAGGAGCAGTGTTTCTGTGGGGGAGAGTAACTCCCTTTGGGTTTTGTAAATTTGCAGACCTTTTACATGCACAAAAGAAAACATAATAGGTCCTCTTTAAAAATAGTCACAATAATTTAAGTGTTCAAGATCACTTTGATGCAGTTCTCCCATGTAATATAAATTTCCTTCACATCTGTACCTCTGCTATTTTGTTGAGTCTCCGCAGGCTACAGAGGAAATGGGCCGCTTCTCTTTCATCTAAACCAGGGAAGTTGATCGGCTGAAAGAGGCAGTTTCAGGCAAAGGTCAGAGGTCATTTAACATTTAATTTAACACAATCACCCTCATCAACACTATAAATGTATATATATAAATTGGGGGGAAAGGAAAAATCTGACAAACTGGGTTATTTTTGGTGTACTGTGGATGTACCTCTCCATCCATAGCTCTGACGAGGAGATTCAGGTCATATGGTTGTTGTGCGATGAGGGTGGTGAGTTTCACCTTGATACAAGCAGTACAGACTCGTCGGTAAGAAGAAAGACATAACGTGTACACAAAATTCAAGAACAAACTGGAACAGCTGTGGACACATCAAACACTAAAAGGTGTATTCTTATCTTTTTTTCCCACGTGTTTGAGATACATTAAGCTACTGTTTGACCTCAAAAGCCTGGGAATTTCCCAAATGGTTTTCCTCGTAACCAAAATGCTTAGAAAAGTCATTGGTGTACCAAAAAATAAATCAAATTTTAAATACCCCCCTCTATTCAAAGATTTAGCATTTGAAAGTTAAAGGTGCCATTGATAACACTGATAACATTCAGCAACTAGATGTGGCATTCTCCCTTCCTTGTTCCATTGCATTCACTTCACAACAAGTGGTTGCCAGGCGCTAACTGACGACCCAGAGAGACCATGTGATACCAATGTCGTTTTACTATTGGCTCACAAGCTTTGTTAGAAGTGGGAACCAAATGTCAGATATTTTCCATAAATATAAACAAAACATTCAATTTGGACCCGCCAAAATATTTAAAATGATTAATTCACAATCATGATATTTTGTATCATACTTTTATTCGGCACCTTTCTAAAGTCTCTGTGGATGTTTTTTTTTTTTTTTTTTATATTTGTCTACATAAAAATGTCATCAATAAGTCCTTTAATTAAAATGTCTTTCTTAACATTACAGTAAACATGTTAGTAGCAGTTCAACTGAAAATGTTGTGATGATAGTAATTTCCTAGAAACATAATGAATGGTGATGTACAGCAAAGCGTCTCCTTACACACAGCTCCGGGCTGAGCAGGGCTGTGACCTTCAGCTGCATCATCGGGTCTTTGCTCCACGCGTTGCTGTGAGATATTCGCACACATTCCAACATTGCCTGCATGTTGTCGTCATATCTCTTCTCTCTGGTGGTGACAAACAGCAATAAAGTGATTCACTTCACATACAAGAGCATTTCACTTATAAAACAGCAGTATAGAGGAAGTGTGTGTTTCCAGTGGATCTGAGGTGCAATGTCAAAAAAAAGAGACCTAATTTGCAATAATAATCCATTTCTTTAATACCCTGTAATATCAGCAACAAACAGGCAATGACCAGACTTTGTCACCACATAGTGAAGACAACAGCATTGTTAATTCCCATCTTAGTTATGGAAGATAAACTTGCGTGGTCTCCCCTCTTTGAGCCAGGGTTGTGACAATATGATTATTTTACACCCAGTACTCTTTATTACAAATCCACAAATAAAGTCAGTGTGATCGCCCAAAAGAGGAGCATACTGAAGAAAAACCAGTGCACCTCCACTGTTTTTTTCTATCTAGTTCCCCTTGAACAAAATCACCAGCTTCCAATTACAATACCAAGTTAAATTTGTGAAATTTTGATGTTTAGCTGTTGTTGTTTTCCACGTTTTTTATATGGTAGGATGTCATTTTCTGTTCTGTTTTGCCTGAGCACACTGAATTATTAACAATTTGTAATACCCTGTGCTTTCTCCCAGATCTTCCTCGATCGGTACCGCCAGCATGGGCCTCAGTCCCAGCAAGCTCATCTTCTCCATGGACTGAGAGATCTCACTCTCATTCTCTCCGGCCACAAACTGGGCGTACACGGTGGGCCGCAGCAGCAAGGAAAACCCCCTCCTCCCGAGGAGGGTGCGCGCTACCGACATCAGCTGAAGGAAGAGGAGGAGAAGGAGGTGAAGTGGACAGAGGCGGTGAAGAAGGACCTTCGTTTGGTCAGCTAACATTACTGCCAAGCATGTGAAATATTTAGTGATATTGTGGTTTTAGCTGTCAATCAAGTTCAGTCTTGCGTGTCTCAACTCACTGTTTTGACGGATGCTCATGTCTATGTAGTGCGAGTACAAACGCGCGCAATAGGACGCTGACTGTTGGTGACTTAGCAGCCATATGTGTCACTGTTAACAAGCAATTTCTGATTTTTACATAGAGCCCCTTTAAGATCCCTTACTTTAAAACTATAAATGTTGTCAAGTTGAGTCCAAATGCAATTTGAACAAAATTACCCTCTGATTAAAAGTATATAAATGGTATTAACATGATTCAAATTGAAATCTGTTTCTGTTTATTAATATGAAACAGGTCTGAAGTTTTTAAAGTTTTAGAATACAGATGAAAATAACATCTAAGAGTACAAATGGTAGTAAGCATTATACTTAATCAGTGTAACGATTATGAGGGGGTCCTTGGAAAATGTTCTCCCCTTTAAGGGGTCCCTGTCCCCAAAACGTTTTAGAACCCCTGGTTTGAGTTAATAAACTTTAATGGTTTAAGGCAATCGGTGTCCTCGAATAACACCAATGTTTGACGTGGATTAGCTCATCAGGTTTTAAAGTGTACCTCTTCCACCACTGCACAGACACACTTATTTTTGTCAGACATTCATAATGTGCAACATTATACCACAGTATGACAGAGAAAAGAGAAAAGATTGATCACGAAAAGTTAACATATGTCTCTCCTTGCCTCACCCACTCTTTTTATCCATTCACTTGTCTTATTCATTTCATTTTCCTCCAGATAATAATCACGAGTGTCTTACCTTCCCACTGTTGTTGACGAGCATAGGGAAAGAACAGAGACGAAAGATGCCCAGAGCCCGGAGCAGCTCGCCCCAGCTCTTCACCTTGAAGGCACTGGGATCTTCAAAAGCCAGGGTCGCTGAGAGAACATCAGGCTGCTTGACCGCCGCCGCCGTCCTGGAGGCCGCGGTACCCAGCAGCCTCAGTGACAAGAGGTGAGGGAGAGTAGGACGCAAGCGAGAGCACATCATCTTCACTGGAAAAGTGTGTATGCTTGGGCTTGTATGCTACCGACTCAGCTTGTAGGTGGAGTCCCGAGGATGTTTTTGTATGAAACTTCCTATGTTGTAATTTTGAGGTGTATACCGTCTGCTCAGTGAGGAAGCTGCATCTGACGTGTGTGTGTTAAATATAAATATAATGATCCATAGTGTCAGAGAGACATGATCAGAGCCGGAGTGGTCGGGTCAGGAAGAAGTGATAATCCTCTCATGTCAGTACCTGTTGAAAGAGCAGAAGGATAGCAGCAGTGTTTGTTTTACCAGCCTTACTGCAGGCGCTGCCAGGGAATTAACAGTGAGTGTTGGCATCAATTAGAGAAAAACTAGTTTTAAAAAAAAAGCAAAAACAAAACAGCTCAAAGGAGATAGGATTAATTGAATTCAAAAGTACCAACATTGGAATGAAATTGACAATAAAACTGAAAAAGAAAATAGAAACATCGTACCCTCCGTCTGTCTTACTCACGGGTTAATAAGTGACTAAATTTAGGTAAACATCAAGTTGACCCTTAGCATCAACCCACAAGTGTTCCCTCGGTTTGACATTAAACAAAATGCACATTAAAAGCTCACTTTGTCATGTTGGATCTGGCTTTTTGTGAGAAGCTTTGGAATAAATGTGGCTGTAAAAGCCAATTCTAGGTTGTGATTAGGCATTCGGATAGTAGAGCAATCAAAGTGGGTCAATAGCAGGATTCAACTTGTTGCATTTATAATTACAGCTACAATAATGTTGCCTTTTTAACAGTGAAACAGAGCTAAAGATATGATCCATGAGGGATGTTAAAATAAAACATTTAACATTAAATTAAGGGCTCTTTAACAGAGCCAGAAAAGTGGACACATAACAAACGCTCCGGAGAGGTCAGTTATATTCTGAGAGGGAGGTTGAGTTTAATCATATTTTCCAAAAAGTCCGAGCTCAGCAGTCAGGAGAGGAAATGATTAACTGCTGCCTGCCGCCATCCTTGTCACATATCTCTGACCTGACCGCTTTAAAGTCCTCAAACTTCACACACAGTCGGGCAGTTTTTGTAAAGAAACACACTCTTCTTGCAGGTAAAAGGGGTAACTAGCTCTACTTTCTTTCATCAAGCAGAAGAGGGAGAGGTCAGAGGTCAGGCTTGAGAAAGGTGATGTCTAGATGTTACCCTGCAGATTAAAGGAAAAGTTTGACATTTTGGGAAACACTGTTATTCACTTTCTTGCTGAGAAGAGAAGGTCCTACATTCGATCCCTGGGTTCCTCTGGGTTCTCCAGTTTCCTCCCACCACCAAAAACATGGTCCTGGCCTACACATCATATTCTAAAGACTTAAAGTGGCAGTAGGCAGTATATTTTTGGCATCATTGGGCAAAAATTCCAAAATAACCTTTCAGCATATTGTAATTCAAGTGCTCTGAGAGAAAACTAGACTTCTGCACCTCCTCATGGCTCTGTTTTCAGGCTTTAACAAATCTAACCCGTGACTGGAGACTTTGACCAATCACAGGTCATTTAATTGAGAGAGCGTTCCTATTGGCTGTGCTCCGGTCATGTGACCAGAACTTGGCGTTCCTTCACCAGATTTCACAATGGCGGCGGCGTCACAACCTTTCTAATTTTACAGCTAAACCATGCACTACAAGATGATTCTGAAAACATTTGAGGCGAGAAATAGGCATTAACGTAACAGTATATTGATTCATATTTGATCAGCGCTGCCTAGTTTGACCGTTTGGTCGGAGTTCACGAGTGATTGACAGCCGGCTCTCATAGACAGCAGCTGGACAGCGGACCTCAGATCAGCTCTTACTGCTTGTTTTCCTACGGTCTGTGAAATCTTGCCGATGCCGTTAGGAGCACTGGAGGAGATAGATGAACATGATTTTTTTCAGGTTACCTGTTTCATGCACTACTGTCACGATATAGCGACCGTTTTATAGAAATAACTTTTTTTAATCATATTTGCTCCAATCTCGCCTACTTCAGCTTTAAGACAACATCTTTGTTTGGTACAGATCCCCGCAAAAATCACACCATAACTATTTAAATATGTTTTTCAATGAAAATGAGAATTTGATGTAAAAATTATAATTCCCTCTAATATTGCAAATCATATCGCAATTGCAATATCAGTCAAAATAATAGCAATTATATGTTTTTTCAAACTCATGCAGCCCTTCCCAGAACAGCTGTGTTTTTTGTTTGACACCTTATCCAAAGATCTAGATATTAACAGAAACAAAGAACACATTTTTTTATTCTCTACAGTCACTTTTAGCATGTTCAATGTTTCAGTGAAAAAGAATTGAATCACAAAAGACTGGATCGTGGGAGTGTTTTTTTATTATTTTTCACACTGGAATGGATATTTGAAAAGAAAATCTTCAACATATATTTACAAATTCATCAATTTCATTAATCTGTTTTATCAGGTTATCATCTTGGGAAGACACACACACACACACACTCATAGTACTTTGGGCTACTTGAACTAATGCTACATATTGCTAAAACCCCAAAAAGCGCTATCAAGCCAAATCATTTTAAACTATATTTTAAAACACAGCTCTTGTGCTCATATCCAGGTAGGACCCCTGGGGGTGGGGGTGGGGGTGGGGGTGTCCATGCTGGTGTTGTCTGTACAGATGCCTGAACGGGATGGAGAGGGATGGGTGAGGTTCCTGACAGAGCCGGAGAGGGTAGGATGGGAAGGCGCTGGAGGGAAGTGATGGATCCAGCTGAGGGAGAAGAGACGGGTGGTGCAGTACCATCTCTGGGCGATAGGGGGCAGCGGGATTGAACTGTGGGATGGCACCTAGGTCAACTGGAGGGTATGAGGAGGTGGAGGGGTTGGGCAGATTTTGAGGATGGGCTGTAGGCTGCATTGAGGCAAGCAAGCAAGAGGAGGGCTGGAAATGGTTAGGAAGGGAGGACGAAGGGTGAGTGAAGGAGGAGGGAGGGAAGGCAGCTTGGGCTTGGTGGCTCAGATTCGGGAGGTGAAGGGCGGCGCTTGGAGACACGTTTGAGAATGACAGATTTTGCATGTGTGGAGGGACGGAGGGGAAGGCAAAAGATGTGTGGGCACCATGAGCGGGTAGGGAGCACGGCAGACTGGGAGGTTGTAGTTGGTGGTTGTAGTTGTGGAGAAACTGAGCGGGAACTGGAGCAGGATCAGGATTTGCAGGAAGGATATTTGGATAGATGAATGCTGCTGAGCTTTGGTCGCCGGGTGGGTTATTTCCGCCGGTGATAGGCTCACCCTGCGGAGGCTGACCGGTGAGCAGAGAGTGAACTGATATCTGGTCCTGCAGTATTGACTGACACGTGGAAGGTGGGGCAGAGAAAGAGGCGTCTGTAGGCGTATGAGGGCTGATTGTCTCTGGGATGGTGTGATAGGTGTTGGCAGAGGGGGAGGAGGAGGACAGGAGAGGCTGTGGCGAGGAGGAGTTAGAGGGAGGCGGAGTGGGGAAGGTGAAGGAGGTCTGCTGCAGGGAGGGAGTGGTGGTGGAGGAGGAAGAGGAGGACAGAATGGAGGGATAGTCGATAGGCTGAGGATTGGATGTGTCTGAAGAGTCGGAGAAGGAGGGGGATGACTGAGGAAGAGGAGCTGAAGGGAACGAGGAGGCCTGAACAGCAGAGAAGGTGGAGGTGTAAGCTGCTTCACCCATAGTGTCTGATCTGTGGAGGAGAAAAAAGACAGATATTAGTGTTGAAAAATGCTTTGAATTTAGGAGTAAACTCCTCTCTCTCTCTCTGCACACCTACCTTTCAATCATACGATTCGCCAAATCACTTCCCGGTGTTCCCTGCATCCCGTTGGCCAAGGAGATGCCGATGTCAGACATCTGCGATGCCATGAACTCCTGGCCGATATCTAGCGGTTGCTCCGGGACCAGAGCGTCCTGATAGGAGGCCTCTTCTGGTCTGAAGTCACAGGAGGGGTTGGGCAGAGAGGCCAGAGCAAGGACCTGCAGGTCTGCGCCGGTGGTCATGGACGGCGGCAGAAGCTCAGTGGAGTCGCACGGATCACAATTCACTGAGAGAGAAAGATAGGGCAATTCAAGGCAATGTAGGAAGTAAGAGTCATCTCCAAAGTGGCTTGAGTCTGCTTATCCCACTTACCAATATCCAAGGTTTCTGTTATGACAGATATTTTGCGTTTCTGTCGTGCATCTCTTTGTCTGCGGCGGGGAAAAATTGGATTAGTTCAGATCCTCCACAAAATGAATGCAACAATGTGTTTCTATGTGGGGATTGGTTGTAAATTACTTTTTGCTGTTCATGCCCTCGTCTCGGAAGCCTTTAGCAAAGGGGTTGGAGCTGATCTTCAGCTCTGTGATCTGGAAACAACAAAAAAATAAATTACAGTTGGTTTATCTTTCCTCTACTTCTGTTCTTGGCTCTCTGTTTTCTTGATTTTGCATTGAATCTCAGAGAAATATGGTCAGGGCACTGTGACTCTGCTGCTCGAGATATTGGTGCATACAAAATTCATCCTAATCTTGAACTCATTGCAGGTCATTTTGTGCAGAATCATCAGCCCCTTTGTTAATAAATAAATGTAGTATTATGGTACCTTGTTGTTCTGGTAGGCGGTGACTGTGAGGAACTGGGTCTCGGGGAAAACGAAGGAGTGTTGCCCTCCGCCCCACCTCAGCACATCTCTGGCTTCAATCACATGAAGTCTGGGCTGGTAGCGATGCAGCGAGTGCAGGATTATCTGCAAATAAAAAGAAAAGAGAGATGCACCATAAAGACAAAACCTACCGGTGAGGGTTTGGTGCTGTATTTGTGCTGCTGTCAGTACTCACATGTCCCTGTGAGTCCAGTGTGTTGTTGGTGAGCTTGGCGTAGTGAAACGAGATGGTGCGGCTCTGCCAGTGAGCACCTGTGGCGGGAGAGTCTGGGTGGATGAAAACCCGGTCGGGTAACCTCGCCTCTGCACCGCCAACAGCCTGCCAGCCGCCACCTTGGAAGCGATAGCGGGAGTTGTCCGCCGGGATGATGTCCAGGAGGAGGATGTAGCGGAGGGACGGGTTCAGGCCGGAGAGCTTTAACCTCAGCCCGGGGAACATCCGTCTAAAAGGAGGAGGGACAGTGGACAAAAAGGTCATTGTAAGTTAGGTTTGGAAAAGTTGTGGACATTAACTGTAATTATAGGAGGATTAAATGTCAAAGGTCAGCGCTCTCTCACCTGCCCTTCTTCGTGATGATCATCTCCGTGCCCACCGAGCTGAACTGTTTCCACAGAGACGCGTTCTCCAGCTCCATCTTCACCTCATTTTTGGGGGTTTTGGTGGTCGGGTCGTTGGGGACGTGGGGCGGGGCCAGCAGCCTCGGGGGCAGGGCTTTGGCCGCCACGTCACAGGCGGGAGGGAACAGCGGCATGTGGGCCGATGCTTGCCGGTCTGTGGGGAGGATAAAAAACCTTTACATGGATGGTTGAAATTAAGCAAACACGGATGCAAATGTTGGTTGTGGACAAATCAGGTCTCAACCACTTCAATCAATCAATCGATTTTATTTAAAGTGCAGAATCACCATGCAGCATGGTCCCAATACACTTTAGGAAAATAGAGAATACATAAAATAAAGCACACAGCAAGCACATGAAATAATAAACATTAAAAGTAACACAACCACAGTAAGAACAGGAAAAGGGGTGATAGACCTGACTAAGTTCAAAGGACAGAACACACAGCAAGCAAATAAATAATACACCATATAAAAACAGCCACTTGAAAAAATATAATTGGCTGCCAACAAACTAAATAAGTTAAAATCTGAATCCAATTGATCTTGTTTGCAGTTGATAAAAAACTAATTTTATAGCCACACCCATAGGAGGGACTATTTCTTTGATGACACAGATGAGCTAGCAGAAAGTATTTCAAAAGTACACCACTAACATTTGGGGAAAACAGTCAAGATTTTAAAAGCAAACTGTTAAAAAGAATGAAATCACATTTCTTCATGGAGGTCCGTCTCACACTCTCACCTCTGTAAAAGCACTCTCCGATCCTCTGAGGTCCCAGAGTCAGACTGGGGTACATCTCCACGCTCAGCATCTTCCTCGTCTGTGTTTGTCCCTTTACTCGTCCTCTTCACCTGCTGCAAAGTAGCATTTCACTCTTCAACTCTTGTCGTCTCCTTCTCAGCTTCCTTCTACAGATTTGTGGTATCAATCTTCTTTAAAATGTTCTGTCTCTTCTCGCTTCTATCTCCGTTCCTATCCGTCTGCTGTCCTCTGCCAGAAATGCCCACAGCGGTGATGTTCTCTGTTAAATAGGTGTGTGGAGCTTCACACATGAGGCCAAATGGCCCCCTTTTTTTAACACGGCTCTTCAGTTGCCTCCCTCATCTTCCCTTCTGTCCCTGCTCGACAAACACAAACAACACCGGCCATATAGAGGTGATTCACAACAACTAGGGTTTACTTTAGTGTCTGGTTGGAACATGACTGTGATTTGTGTTATTTCATGTCAGTAGAGGCAGAATAAGTACCTGCACTCAAGTACTGAGTTATTTGTATCTGTTCTTGAGTACATTATCATTCTTTTTCACTACATTTCAGAGCCAAATATTATGCTTTTTACTTCACTGCAATTATTTTACAGCTGTATTCACTAGATACTTTGCAGATAAACATTTTACATACAACAATCAGCTTAGGAAATATGATGTATTGCTGTAAGTTAAACCACCTAAGCTATATAAATTAGTTAAAATTTGCTCCACCTCGACCAGCAACAACAGTAAAATGTCTTACACAATAATGCATGAACAATTAAATAACACATTATATATATTACTTTTACTTTTTACTTTTTGTTACTAATACTTCTATACTTTTACAGGACTTTGACTTGAGTATTTGTACATTGTGATGTAGTAAAGGATCTGAATACTTCTTCCACCACTGCGTGTTAGTAAAAACTGTCACTAATGAATCTGTTATACATATTTATCTTCAACATTTAGTCAGAGGTACAGTATGTGTGTGTCGGATGTAAAACCGATATTTGTAATCTTACTTTCAAGGCTTTCTGTAATAATTCTACTAATTGCGACTCACATTTCAAACGCCTCTTACACACACATATGAATGTGGTAGTTTAGTGGCAGGACCCCTGCGGCTGTTTGATGACTTGATGACATGTTTCTTCCTCTCAGTGGGGAGTCGGGCCTTGAATGAAGGTGGAAAAAGGAAGAGGAACAGTTTGGCCGACGGCTGCAATTTGGCCGCAACACAAACGTGAGTGTCTAGAAGTTTATATGAATTCAGGTATGAGCTCGGTGTTACAGCTGATTCTGGGATATCTAACACTTGAACTGTTGAATCAATGTGATGGAAGTTTGGTAAGCAGACAGGATTTCTAGTTGAAACACAATAAACCGCACAATGTGGACCACACAGACAGACAGTCAGTTGGTTAGTATGAGTTGTGGAGGATGTTCAGATCCTCTACTTAAGTAAATGTAGAAGGTGAAAGACAAATAGGCAAACAGGTCTGGTCTGCTTTGCAAGTACAAATAGTTAAAATGTTGGAAGTATTATAAGCAAAACATACTTCAAATAAAAGTATTCATTATGCAGCAAAGTCTCTCCTGTAGGTGTAATATTAATATTTATCATGTTAGTGGACTATTATTATAACTGATGTATTAACATTTCAACAGCATTTTGATGTTGTAACCGGTTGAGACGGAGCTAATTCTAATGACTTTAAATTTGAGCTGTCAATCGATTAAAATATTTAATCGCGATCCATTGCAAATTAATCACACATTTTTTTAAATATTCAAAATGTACCTTAAAGGGAGATTTGTCAAGTATTTAATACTTTTATCAACATGGGAGAGGGCAAATGTGCTTTATGCAAATGTATGTATATATTTATTATTGGAAATCAATTAACAACACAAAACAATGACAAATATTATCCAGAAACCCTCACAGGTCCTGCATTTAGCATAAAAATATGCTCAAATCATAACATGGCAAACTGCAGCCCAACAGGCAACAACAGCTGTCAGTGTGTCAGTGTGCTGACTTGACTAGGACTTGCCCCTGAACTGCATGTGATTATCATAAAGTGGGCATGTCTGTAAAGGGGAGACTCGTGGGTACCCAGAGAACCAATTTTCATTCACATAGCGTAAGTTTGGAGCGTTATTTAGTCTTCTTTGCGACAAACTAGTATGACATGATTGGTACCAATGAATTCCTTTGTTTTTTTCTGCGTTAAAGAAATTAGTGGCATTAAAACAAATATGCGTTGATGTGTTATTATCGCGATAACTTTGACAGCCTTACTATTAATACTTTTTGGAAGTTTAACCTACCGCAATATATCATATTTTAGAAACTGCTCATGTTTTGTATGTAAAAGGGTAAAAAGCACATTATTTCCTAGTTAAACGTAGTGGAGTAAAAGAGCTTGAATGGAAGTACCTTCAAATTGTAATAAAGTATACATACTAAATTACATTGCACCTCCAGATAAGTGTCTAATGAGTGAAAAAAATGTGAAGTGCACAATTTCATGCATACAAACGTGTTGCAGTAGGGTTTGAGATGTCTTCAGCTAAAATAAAAAAAAGTAACAATGATAGCATCTTGAACTGCTTTCAGAGGCCCAAATCTACCTGCTCATATATAGACAACATAAAGAAAGAGTGACAGCTGGAGTCACGTTACAGGAGTGAAGTATAAATGTTGTTCTAGTTGTTGTTTTCCTTCTCCATTTGTGTTTCTGTGTGTGTTGGAGGGGATAAAAGCTAGTGAGGGGAAGTGGAGGTGTGAAAGCCACACTGAGAGAGAGGTCATTACCTCGATGGTGTGTGTGTGTGATGTCTCTTAATGTTTTTACGAACCGACAGGTGCGTCAGCCACCAGACTCTGTTACAGCCCATGATGAGGACTGTTAGTTGTTGTTTTTTTGAGGGGGGGGGCAGGGTAGTGTGTGCTGTTTACAGTGCTCTAAGTATTAGCATAGGCCTGCTCTCTTGCATGTATGTGCTAAGTAGTTTGATATCCACCTTTGTTTGCTCACTGAGGCCTAAAGGTCAGGTTACTAGGTGAAAAACATACCATGAGAGGCATTTGCCTTTAAGTTTTCATTGTTGGCTCAGATGTTCCTGCTGTTTGAACACTTCCTGCATAACAGGGGGGGGGGGGTTGTCCCAGTGTGTTTACAATGAAACAACAAGCCCTTTAATCTGATGAGGATTACCGTTCCTGTGTGCACGATGCAAACACTCGTCCTTTTAGGGTAAATTTGTGGATGCTGAAACTCTCTCCGCACCGCCAAAGGGCACTCCTGACGCCACAGATTATTAGGATTGAAACATGGCGTGCGTTGTCTGTAAATAAATCCCCTGCATGCACAAGACACATGCATTCAGATTACATGCTGCTTAATCTTCATCGCTCACTGTGCATTTGTGGGCTGAGTTCCAACACAACTAAAGTCCATTTTTGTGATCAACCAAAACCCATTTTTATTAAGACCCTGCCAGAAATACATGATAAACACCACATAACATGTACCACAGGAAGCACTCTTCATTATTACACCAGGCACAGATATATTGACGTACTCTTTTACGGCTTTACATAAAGAGCCTGCACGGAGAATTGTTTTTTTTCAATACAATCATATCGCCCGCATCCATTTGAATCACATTATAACAAAAAACAGAAGGTGCTTTTTGTAATGTCGTTAATTTTATCCAATCAAAACAAAGAAAATGCATCCAACAGACTAACTAGTGCGAGTTGGTCAGACCACCTCCAGAGGGTCTCTGTCAGCCTTCGACACCGCCACTGTTACACTGTCGGGAAGACGCACGGCCAGCTTCTCCCTAAACACGGCCAGAAAGCCCCGCTCACTGTTGCTATGGTCACTGAGGATGACGTTGGTTCCCTTCGCCACGGCGTCCAGCACTTCGTGGTGGGACATCTCACCTGAACAATGGATATTTACAATAATTACATCTGCAGGCATAACAATGTTGAGCAAATTGACAGTGAAACAAATATCAGGTATATACAGTTGATTTGAATGGAAACTAATATTTATTTTAAATGTCTACCTGTGATGTAGAGGTCTGCCTTGACTCCGTTCAGTTCTGAGGCCCCAGATCCAGCACACACAGCCACAGTACACACAGAGGACTCTGAAAAACATCAGAGTAATGACTCACTGAGGCACACATTTAGATCTCAGGACAATTTCAACAATCAAAGTTTGATTCAGTGGCATCCAGAGCTGTTTAAATTAGATTTTTAATAAAAGTATTCATCACCTCTAAAGCACATTTAATGCTCGCTCCATGTGGAGCTATTAACCCCCAAAGAAGTACAGGCCGACTTCTCTGGTCGTGCTTAATATTTATTTCCACATTCAGGTTGAAGACTGTGGAGGTTTTAAGTGTCTGGTTGTGGCCTTTATGACATGCTTGACCCATTTGTTTGAACACATTTTGTCATATGGTTAATGTATTGGTTTGATTTGTATGAAGGTATCTTGGTTGTTCCTTAAGCTTCACCTTTCACCTCTTAATCTAAAATGTCAGACCATCTATGACGTCTACTGGACCAAACACTCGCCTAATGGGTTACTTATAACGCCAGTACAATAATCTCCTGTTTGTGTAAGAGTTCATTACCTAGCTTCTGCCCCGATCCCAGAGCCAAACGGAGGTGACTTAAACCCAAGTGGGACTTCATTTTCTGGATAGCTGTTGCCACGGTTACTGGTTGGTCCAAAACACTAAGTCGTCCTTGGCCATGGCCCGGGAGAGGGGGCTGCAGGGAGCACAAGGTCAAAAGTAAAGAGTAGCTTTAACAAAGGTTCAACATAGAGCTTCGTTTCCATCTTGAGAGAAATCTTTTTTTTCCTCTTGTATTTCTGAAACAACATAATACGTTTTCAGTGAATGATAAACAGTGCTATTTCTAAACAATATTCCTGAATTTCTTGATGTTCTTCGGTTCGTTATCTTATAGTCGTGTGTTTGTGCTGTACCTTTTCTAACTTCAGGATGCTGAAGGACAGGCTGGGAGCATTGTGTCGTAACAGAGTCTGGACACTGGGGGTCAGCGCTGAGTCACTGCAGGTTACGCTGACGTGGATCCCACTGCTGTCAGGTCTGTTATGAGAGCAAAAAAAATATTATTTACCAGTGCAAAGGACCTAGTGGTGATAGGTATTTTTTTTAATATTAACCTATTATCTCCAAATCTGTATACCTTCCATAACTTATTAACATAAATGATTAGTTTCTGTTCTTTTCAATATTTGGTGAAAGTCCCCACTTGCTGAAAATAGGCAATCAATCAGAGTGCAGGATTTTTTACTTCACGTTGTTGTCAAAGTTATGTAACCAGCTTGTGGTAATGAAGTTGGGAGCAGGGTCTCAGGGTTTGTCAGGCTCTTTTCGGAAGCCTTTGATATCCAAGGTGTAAAAGTCAACTCCAGAAATGCATTGTTTTCACAAGGTAATTGGCTTTAAATCCAAATCCGGAATAATAAACCGAGACTGGTTGTTGTGAATACAGTAGCAATGGCTGTTTCTTCATTAAAACTGACACTCAAATCTTGCACAAACAGTTTTCACAACTTTGAGATATAGTTGTGTTGGATTGCGTAAGTGTCGGTTGACTCAATGCTGCACTGAAATGAAGGATACTACAGTAAAGGATGCTTGAATGAAAGGAAATCAATGTAAAACGCTTTGGAAATTGTCTGCAGTTAGTATACAGAACTTGTAGTTGAAGGGTTAACACATGCTAAACTAGCAAAATGGTCCTTTATTATGTGCCAATTCATACACTTGGTATGTGCAAACATGTACAGGACCTGCTGATTGAATGCTGCAGTGTTGTTTCACTGTCACAAGCCTTCAGTTCCTCCATAACGGTGTTCAGGTCCTCTGTGCTCTTGACTGTGAAGTCCAGTTTGTGAGTGTAGGAAGCTCCGCCGAGGGCCTGACTCAGCACAGACACCTGGCCGCTACCTGAGAGTCAAAGATGGACACCAGAGATGGAAAAAAAAGACACTCAGGGGACAAGATGGAGGTCAGAATTGTTGACCTGTGGATCAGTGTGATGTGTCACAACATTTTAAGCCTATACCTTCATTAAATATGCAAGTCCTGTAGGTATGTGTGACTCATTTTCCATTCAGAATGACGTCTCTTACCAAGTCCCCCAACCAGCCAGTCGTTCACCCCTCCTTTAACGCTATCCCAAGAGGTGTGAGGGGAGAAGATGGCCATCCTGGCCTCCACAGCCCGGATGGCCAATCGCTGCTTCCAGTCTTTCTGAACCAGGCGCTTGACTGGCCGAAACAACGGAGGGTGATATGAGATAATGAGGTCACAGCTCATGGCCTCTGCTTCGTCCATGACAGCATCTGTGAGGTCGTTGGTCAGCAGGATGGTTTTAACGGGCCGAGGTTTGCTGGGCTCGACCAGCAGGCCCACGTTGTCCCACGACTCAGCCAGAGACAGAGGGGCGAGCTGCTCCAACACCTGCAGCACCTCTTTTAGCTCCATCAGGCCTGAACAGTGAGCAGAAACAGAGAGGCAGCGGGAAGTGGGAGGGACGTGGAGAGATGAGGTCTGTCGGCTTGTGAAGAAGAAGCTGTGAGTGGATGAAACTGTTGAGGAGCAGAGAGCAGCCTGGGAGGTGAAGCTCCTCCTGGTACAACGTCTCCTATGGGTGAGTGAATATAATGTCCAAGAGAGGCTTCTTCTGCATCCAGTCAACATCAGTGGACACCTGTGTGTGGACAGAAAAAACACACATCAAGTCACACCTTAATAACCAAGAGTAGTTGTTAGCCTTACAACCTCTGGGCTTGTTTTTAATAAGAATAAAGTACTTTATTTATGGATCTAACATGACCTACAACTCAACATCTGTCAGTGTCAGTCACACTGCATGTTACAGTATGTTAGCATGCAGCTAACAGCAGAGCTAACAAGCTAATAAACACTACAATGGACAACGCTACAGTTAAAAACACAATATGAACGCATCACTGTGTGTGTGAGTGAACTTATCATACTTCCGCTTGCCTCTCACTATACAGTTGTTAGACTACAGGTGCTCTGTTGTCACATTACTCCCGAAGTAACGGAGCGAACTTACTTGAATGTCCCTCTCCAGCTTCCGTTTCTATAGTGATGGTTGTGAACGCTCGCGAGACTCGCTGCCCGACGAGCTTAACTATTCGAGGTCAATGCCTAACCTTTAACAATCTCGCGAGAGTTTCCCCCGTTTGCTGGTTCCCTTCTAGAGAGAGACACTATCCAAAAGGCAAGGCAAGGGTAGGCAGCTTTAGCACATTTCAGCAACAGGGCAATTCAATGTGCTTTACATAAACATTCAATAACATTGCGACAAAGTGCAAAAGAACATTAAGATATAATTAAAACAGTTATAAAACAGGAAATATTAAAAAATAAAAACAAGCTAAAAATAAAAGCTAGGATAGAAGCTAAAATAGAGTATAACACACAAGAGTAAAAGCTCTAGTGCAGTATAAGATCATTATGTGGTTTAATAAAAGGCAGCAGCAGCAAACAGGAAAGTTTTTAGCTTTGATTTATAAGAACTCAGAGTTGGTCCTGCAGGTTTCTGGGAGCTTGTTCCAGATATTTGGTGCATAAAAACTGAACGCTGCTTCTGCATGTTTAGTTCTGACTCTGGGGACACTAAGCAGACCTGATCCAGATGACCTGAGAGGTCTTGATGGTTCATAACATAGCAGAAGATCAGGAATGTATTTTGGCCCTGAACCATTTAGTGCTTTGTAAACCAGCAGGAGTATTTTGAAAAGAAGAAAATCCAAAAGGTCAATGAACATCATTATGAGCAGCTTTTGTGTAAAAAAGTGTTCAATTTTATTGCATTACCACCGAAGGATAGACTACTTAAATAACTCTACTCCAGTCAAATATCTGCATTATGACGCTTTGTGGTGGATTTATTTTGTTAAACAAAAAAAATAACAGAAATAGTACAATCAATCTGCATAATCATCTGTCTGTAATCTATTATTAAAATGTTCCTGTGTGTAAAGTCAATTCTCCCTCATATTAGTATAAATAGATAGATAGATAGATAGATAGATAGATAGATAGATAGATAGATAGATAGATAGATAGATAGATAGATAGATAGTAACTTTATTGATCCCGAGGGAAATTCAAGTTTCCAGCATCACAGTTCCATAGTGCAAAACGTGTTAGTAAAAAGGCAGTAAAAAAAGTTAGTAGTGCAAAGTACAAAATACAAAATAATATACCAGATATAAAAATACAAGGAGATGAAGAAAACTGTTAAAACTGAATATAGTGCAGGGTAACAGCTGGGATACAGGACTATTAAAAAAGTGAATACAGTGCAGAAGAGACTGTTAAAAATGAATATAGTGCAGGGTAACTCCAGTAGTTTAGCCTATGAAAGTGCACTGTGTGCATTATTATCTGTCCTGCAGACCGCATCCTTTAAGTGCCTCATAATTGTACTTAAGTACAGTATACGGGTAAATGTACTTAGTTACTTTCCATCACTGTAATCGGATCAGTAACACACAAAATGTCTTTATCCCCCAACAGATGTCTCCGTCACAGTCAGTTCTATTTTTGACGCTTCCAATACATCAGTACTGATAAACATTTTATTAATAGTATCTTAATTAAAAAAAACACTACCCACAGAATCACTTAAATGTTATGTAAACTTTGGATTCAGCACAATTAGTGAAAAACATGTTAAACCAGAACATCCTATAGCTGACTGGTATGACTTAATACTGTTCATATGTGATGTTATGAAACAAATTCACAGATTAATGTGAAGAGGAAACGACTAGATGACTCTGATAAGCTGTATTAACTCTCACTGGGCAGGTGGTCACACAGTATAGATGACCTGGGTGCATCTTCTCAGAAAGATTACCAGGACTTTTGGGACAAACAAATCCGTACACACAAACAAAGACGGAGCGGAGAGTTATCAATGTTGGGAGATGATTGCAAACGGTCAAAACCCGCAGTTCTCATTAAGTACCCGACAACAAGCTGCTGGGCAGAGTGGCTACTTCGGAACTGAGTCCGAGAGCGACCGAGAGAGAGAGAGAGATTATTGTGGATTAATGCAATAAAGGTTGATGCTGGATGTTAGAGGGATCAGGGAGGGATCAGGGCAAAGGCCCGGCAGCGAGCATTACATCATCTGATTCTTCCTCTGACCTCATCAACTTCTCCTCACACTGCACCACTCAGTTTACAAGGGACCCCCATTACACCCACACTTTTACATTTACATTGTAAAAGCAAGAAACAACATGAATCCTTCTTAAATTACTCTTTTTTTGACTGCCTGCCTTCACAAAAGAGCAGTAATTTACAACAGAAAATGTGTTACTGATCCATTAAACATATTGCCACAGCGATGCCCCCTTGTATCCAATCTGTGGAGTGCCATTGACAGATGTGTGTTTAGTTATTAGGTCTGTGTGTTCAAGAACAGCTTCACTTTTGTTAATTGGTACTATAAGCCCTCGTGCCCCATCTGCCCGTCCATTTGAAGTTCTGCCACGTTTGTCATGCAATAACATCTGTCCGGCAGACTGCGAGGGTGCACCGTGTCCCCGTCAACAACCCCTAAATTCCCTGAACGCAGGTGTTTTTTTTTTGCACACATAATAAAAGTAGACAGGACCGGGAAGACAAGTACAATAAAAAAAAAAAAAAAGAATAAATAAATAACCAAAAAATAAGCGGATCAAAATAAGTACAAATTAAAAATAAATAATAAAGGTAAATAAATGATAATTAAACCCCGTCCCTATTCCCTTCCCCGTAATAAAAAATAAGTAAAATAAAATGAATGAAATTAAACACAAAATTAGTAAGGAATTATATGTATATGTATTGATAGTAACAATAACACAAAAAAGGTTAGGGCAACACTTTTTTTTATATCATTTTCCCCGCTCATCTAGAAAAGGGTACAAGGGCGAGTTACACAACGAAGAGAGATTTCTATTGATCCTTGATGTGAGTCCATGTTCTAAGTTCTAAGGGTTGTCAGGACATCTCGGCCTTTCAACTAGTAAAATACCCCCCAATTTAGTGATGTGCAAAATAGAAAGAACAAATCTTTTGAATGACTCTTTTAGTGTCCGGTATGTATTGGGTCAGCCTGTCGAGCGGGCCGAGTGATCATGAATCCCCCACTTTCCCAACTGCCCACTCAATGTTATCGTAGGGCACTGCTCACGCTGCCTGCTACGGTGGTGCAGTCGCTCGAAACAAAGGAAGCGGCGTACACTGACCCAACGGCACTGAATGAACGAGCATATGAATCGGACTTTAGTCGAGACGGACGGTTAATGGTGCATTCATGTGCTCCTCGGATGGCCCCCTATAACGGAGAGTCATGGAGAAAATTACGCCATATTTGCAAAACTTGAAAGGTTCTGTAAAAAGAGTCGGTATGTACATCACTACACCAATTCCCTTAACCAGGCCTCAAACTGGGAGTCAGATTTCCATAGTTTCAACATGTCTCTCGTCCCAAATATCATGCCATACACAAAGGTCGTGCGGGCACTGTGGCCTACATTTTTCACAGTTGAGGTGTACCTGAGTAAAGCGGGTCAACGCAGGTGTTTAATCTCAGCTGTGCTTGGCTTTGGGTCAGTTTGATAGGGTATTATTGGAGATAAACCACACGGTAGATTATGTTCATAGGTCTTTGCGTCAGGGTGGAAAGTGACATCTGTGGAAAGTCTGCTGCAAATTTGAGACGTCTTTGGTGTTTTTATTGTTGCGTTGACTTGTATAATGTGCACAAGTTGCAATTCTAGATCAAGTACTAACAGTGTGTCAATTCTAACTAGCAGTGATTTGCTGTGATTCTGCCTGGGTAACAATGTTTTCTCATCCATCCATCCATCCATTATCTGTAACCACTTATCCTATTCAGGGTCGCAGGGGGCGATCCCAGCTGACATTGGGCGAAGGCGGGTACGCCCTGGACAGGTCGTCAGACTATCACAGGGCTGACACATAGAGACAGACAACCATTCACGCTCACATTCACACCTACAGGCAATTTAGAGTCAACAATTAACCCCTAACCAGCATGTCTTTGGACTGTTGGAGTAAGCCGGAGAAACCAGAGTAGCCCACACTAACACGGGGAGAACATGCACAACTCCACACAGAACTGCCCCAAGCCGGGTTTGAACCTTCAACCCTCTTGCTTGTTTTCTCATCTCTCATGTCTTTTTTTATAATCGGCTAATACTCTTTAACTCACAGTATCTAAATTTCCCCAAACAATAAAAACTTGTACTGAGATTTGCCAAATTGAAAGAATGGCTCAGACAGTGCTCTACAGTACATCTTTTCATCCTTTTTTTTTTTTGCACTTAATACCTAGAAATCTGTTATGCATGAGTCTAGTGTCAGCATTATGAGATCTCTTTATCCCGATGTCCCTCCAAAGCCAGTTCAGAGAAGTTACTCAATCCTCAACCAGCAGCACCATCACTGATGTTTTTGGTTTCCAAATCCCTTCTTTGGTACACAAAATCCATAGATCATAGTGCCCGGTTTATTACGCAACCAGAGAGTTTTGTGTTATTATGCAAGTAGATTTATTATGGAAGTCAGGCTGAAAATTTGTTCCATATTTGAATAGAGAAAGAGATATTTACCTCTTGGGTCAGACAGACCTCTGGATGAAATTACAATGAGCCATGACAGATGTTGTATTGCACGTAAATTAGTAAATCTCTTTAGTTTTTGTACAATTTGCTAAATTATAAAGAAGCTGTAGTCTTTCATCAACATATGTGACAAACTTCAAATTCTTGCAGTGTCCTTGGTCTCCTTTCAGGTGTCACATTCATTCAAACCAAAACTCTTTCAAAGTTTACATACTTAGATCTTTTATTAAGATATCTGGAAAATACCTGTTACCAGGATTTACCTGTTGTAGTCCAACACATAACAACAAGTCCAGGCTAAATACTGTATATGTACATATACACGGTAGTACTTTAACTCTTACTAAATGCTTGATAACGTAATGTCTAATTGTGCATTATAACATTGTTTCAGTGATATAAATACTGTCACAATAACTCAATAAAGAATAAATATGTTCTATTAGCAATAAGTACATTTCAAAAAATTCATACCAATTCAACAAAACAATCCAAAATTACTTTCTGTATATAAAATAAATCAAATCAATCAAACAAAACAATATAGTTCCATCCTTTTACACATTCGTTTCAGTGATCATAAAAAATATCAATCAGTCTTTGCATAGATGTAAAATTCTCTCTGAGAACAACCTGACATTGCTTGACTTTTCTTCGCAGCACTTCATTTGAATTTCAACGTTACTATGTGTTTGTTCTTAATATATTGTATACAAGTTCATCTGTCAAACAGCTTTATAGAAAGACAGCATCAATATCAGTCCGTAGAGGTGCAAAGGTACTTCCTCGATCATTTGTTGGACATCATTCTGACGAATTCTGCAGCAGAGAAGAAGAATTTGATTAGTTAACAGAGTAGTGAGAGATTCATTTATGAAATCATTGTGATTACTTTTGCTTTGTTATTGATGTTCATGACGGTTCACACCTTCGAAGTCTACCGTGCCGTCTCCGTTGTCGTCTGCTTCTTTCACTATGGTGTCTATCTCCCTCCGGCTCATGTGCTCTCCCATCAGCTTGGTCATGGCCGATCGCAGCTCCTCCGTTGTGATCTCTCCGTCTCCGTCCATGTCGAACTAACCAGAGAAGCATGAAAAAGTATATTCAGTATTTATCTTTAGGAGGCCATAGTAAGTGTGTTGGGGGGGTCAAATCTTGCATGGAAGCTGCTGCATTTTGGGAAGTTAAAGGAAAATGTTTCACCTCTTTGAAGGCGTCTTTGAGCTCCTTCACGCCGATCATCCCCGCCGTTTCTGCCAGAAGCTTCGGGGCCATCAGATCCACAAAGTCCTCAAAGTCCACTCTGCCACCGACTGGAGGGGAAATCAAAAGAAAAGATTCAGGACTTCTGTCTTTCATCAATTCTGTATCAATTTTGGACCAAATGAGCCTCTAACTGAAGACTTTCTCATCAATTTCTGCTATCAAAAACTCACGGTTCATGTTGATGTTTTGGCTCAGCTCGATCAGCTCCATCTCCGTGGGCATGTAGCCCATCGTCCTCATCAGATTGCCCAGGTCCTTGCAGCTGATCAGCCCATCCTTGTCTTTATCAAACTCATTGAATGCATCACGCAGCTCTGCAGAAGTGTAGAGAAAAACATAGTTGCATAAAACATACTAAGAAAAAAACTGATCTGTCAGGGTTGTGTTGATCAAAGCAAAAAGTTTAATCTGCAAGTACTAATGAAAACATGAGAATATGCAAAGATGTAGATTGTGAGAATTGAATTTACCTTCAATCTCATCATCCGCCAGCCCTCTTGCCTGCACAAAAAGAAAAAAAACCAATTGGTTAGGTCCAGTATACCAACACACAATTAACAAAATGGATGTTTTATTTACTTTTATAGTTCAGTAAAGATTATTCCCATAGAATTAAACGGCACTGGAACACAGATTAAACTGTGGATTAAAGTTTAGATTAAAGTGTAGATTATGGCCGCATTGGCAGGTGTACCATCGCTGTCACGCAATAGTAAAGATCAGGCACAGATTATCTTTCTGTGAATCTCTTATCATTTTATTCTAATACTTTTTGGGTTGTAATTCAATCGACCTTTCATCATACATCAGCACAAACCCATCAACGATAGGAAAAAAAGCTGTTACTTACAATATTTTTCCCTCCTCGCAGGAAAATGCACGCTGCCCCGAAACTCATTTCTGCAAGAGGACATAACAAGAGTGTGTTTATTATGAAGAGTCATGAATTTGTTAACAATTTCACATGATGCAAAACTGGCTGGTATGATGTGAGCCAGAAAGTTGGGATTAAAACAGATTGAGTAGTTTGTGTTCCCTCTGAGGGATTGAACACTATGTTTTATGCCTGAAATGGTAGAAGTTTTCTGATAGATTTATAACATGAGAAAATACTAACTAGTCCAATTAGATATAATAATACAGGACATGTCAATTACATTATTTTCCTTCAAAGTTACAGACCATTTAGTCCTGAGCTACATGATGAAATAAGGATTAACCACATGTGGGTTTTTGTTCTCACCTTCTTGTGGTGATTTCTGATCTTCAGCCAAGCGCATCATACACGACCTCCACAGCCGAGACTCAGCAGCTGACCTGCTGTGCAGAGAAGGCCTGTCTTCCTTGTGTTTCTTAATTAATCTTCTCCTCAGTATCAGTCCTCCTGTTCCTCCTCTTCCTCTGCCTCTCAGAGTGTCTGCCCAGTCTGAAGGGATGCTGGGAGGTTGTGTGATGGGAGGTGTGGCTGCATCCAGGGTTGTACATCCACTGGGAGGAGGAGGAGGAGGAGGAGGAGGAGGAGGAGGAGGAGGAGGAGGAGGAGGAGGAGGAGGAGGAGGAGTCAGCGGCGTGATGGGAGGGCATCAGGTTCATGTATGTGTCCTGGTTCCTGCTGAGTGTTTACATCATATTGTAAATTACACTGCCATCTGAGCCCAGGAGAAATAGGACACTGTCAGGTCACAGGTCAGGGGTAGAGTTTCTGCTTCTTTTGTTGACTTTAAATTAATTACAGCAGCTGTCCTAGTCACAGCAGATTTAACACTTACAAGTATTTTAATTACAGTATAAAAGAACTAGGGAGGTAACTGATTATAGTCATTATATATATATATTATATTGTCAGTTACTTCTGTGATTAATCTTTCAGTCAGATATGTAAATTACAATGATATAGTTGACGATTCATGTTCTGTTGATCGACTAATCAATTAAGTGTTTTAACACAAAGAAGCACAGCATTTTGGTCACTTACAGGTCATTAATCATAACATTAAAGTCTGTTTTCCAGACTTTTATCAGACATGAACTGGATAAAAGTCCATTTTGTGTTTCTCTCTTCATCTGGATATTTTGTGCTTGCTTGATTTTGTTGAAGTAATTTGTTTTCATGTGCTTTTTGAAATGTCTCTGCAGCCTGATAAATGCAAAAATTACCCAGAATGATCCAATAAAATTACCAACCATAATCTTGTAACATGTTTTACTTTTATTTCCACTTCAGACATACAATGTTCTAATATTAATATATATTAATATGGTGTTAGTTCATTTTTTCTTGATCAGGAAGATTCAATTCTTATAAGATCAAATGAATTACCCTTACTGGGAAAAGCATTGTTTTTCTAATAGGGAACTTAAACAAAAAAAGTTTTTTTTTTTAAATGTATGATGATAATATGTTAAATCTGGACTAATTGAAGATTTACACTGTCGAGTTTTAACCTTCCAAATCATAAACTTCATTGTCTCTATTGAAAATCATACGTCAGTAACGATATAAAAGAACAGACGCTCATGTGTCTGTTGTTTCAGCCCCTATTGTATTCAAAAAGCCATGGCAGATTCTGGATGTATTAAAGAGCCACAGGCAAGTTACAGCTAATATCCCAGTGTGTGATAATCTGCATGAGTATTGGTTACATTTGCGTGGAAACAAAAAGGATTATTTTTTCCATGAAATACCCTGATGACAATGTCAGGGATTAAACCTCGGGGTCAGTCTTCACTTCCCACAGACCAAGGAGGTCTGAATTAACTGGCTGAGCTGAAACGCTTCCGCACCAGGTCTTGATACTCTGTGTGTCCTCTCTGACCTTCTTCCTGCTTCCATGTTATGTAAATTCATCAAAAATCTGTTTGCATAAGAAACATAATCCGCAGCGGGAGCTAGTAATGATTTTATTATCTTTTTTCCCCCTCCCTCGTAGCAGTGGGCGAGCTGAGGGGTTATGGAAAGCCACGCCTACGGCTGTGAAATATGTCTGTGGAGTGGACATGTGGAATGAGGAAAGTATGAATGAAGAGGATGAAGGGAGGGCTGACTGGTAGAAGGTTAAGGATGTATAAGATTTATTTTTGGGAATACAATAAATTATAGAGGGTGATTGATGAAGATGCTATTACAGCGCATGAAAGCATAACTACTATCAGAAAACAAGTTTGACCCATCAACAGTCAGCCTTATTGAATAACATCTCATTGTAAATAATAAGAAACTACAAATCAGCAGCTTAATGATAATATAGAACGATACAGAGGGAACATTTTTGGTTTTATTGTGTGTTTTGTGTGTGTGGTGTGTCAGATAAAAGGGCACATCACATCACAGAGATTATACTGAGTGGATTATGAGAGCAAAGTCTGGGCCAAATAAGCCATATGTGTGTGATTGTGATGATGTGTGTCTGTCTGTGCAGAGATAGTTTGCCATCAAACCAACCAGATGTAAAACTTTAAAATGTATTTACATAAAAAGACATTAAAAAAAATCGCAATAAGTATTACGGCTGTGTGTTGGCAAGGATCTGTCGATATGATACGGATCATGACACATTGGTAACGATTCAATATATTGCGATACTGTAAGCAAGGCGATATATTGCGATTTAATTTCAGGAAAACTGTCATAGTATAAAGAACACACCAGAAATACACCATTTTAGAGTAGGCAAAAAATAACAGATTTATACTGCAGGCAAAACATTGCGTGGTTTTTGCCCCAAACTGCATGTGATTATCATAAAGTGGGCATGTCTGTAAAGGGGAGACTCGTGGGTACCCAAAGAACCCATTTTCATTCACATATCTTGAGGTCAGAGGTCAAGGGATCCCTTTGAAAATGGCAGTTTTTCCTCGCCAAAATTTAGCCTAACTTTGGAGCGTTATTTAACCTCCTTCTTGACAAACTAGTATGACATGGTTGGTACCAATGGATTCCTTAGGTTGTCTAGTTTCATATGATGCCAGTAGTTACACTCTACAACCTCTGAAAGATCAAACAGCGGCTGGGCCCGTCTTTAGGCCGTTGGATTTTTGAGAGATTCATTAAAAATCAATACAGTGTTTTGGAGAATCAATACAGCAACGCACACATAATATCGCGATACTCATGTGTATCGATATTTTCTTACACCCCTAATAAGTAGCGATCAAAGACGGATTACATCATCATTTTACTTGACACTTGGACAGCTAAACTCAAATAATATACAGTCATCTATGGCATAAATGTCATAAATGACATTGGACCCCAGTTATTACTTGGTTTGCAATATGCAAAATGCAGTTTTAAAGCGTATAGTTAAATTTCTATCAGGGGAAGTGTTCGTAATTGCTTTTAATAGCTGGAAAGTGTTGGTTGATCCCGAAATCTATAGCATCTTTATTTTTCAGCAAGGATTACACCCAAACATAGGTCACTGTTAAAATGGATGGGTGCTTAAAAAGTATGATATTGATGTGTATTTGTTGAGCTATATTCCATAGCTACAAGTCTGGTTTCACTAGACCAGGGGTCTGCAACCTGCGGTTCCGGAGCCTGGTGCGGCTCTTTAGCTCCTCTCCAGTGGCTCACTGTGGATTTAAAAAAAATGGAAATGAATAACTGTTTTTTGTTTACATTTTCATTTTTATTTATCATTGTTGTCGGTCCATGGTACGACGGAGTATTAGGGCCACATTGAGGAAAAAAATAAAAAATCGGAGATTTCGAGAATAAAGTCATAATATTACGAGAATAAAGTCATTATATTATAAAATAGTAATTTTACTTATTTTCTTTTTTTCTCGTTAAGTTATGACTTTATTCTCGTAATATTATGACTTTTTTGCTCATGAAGTTATAACTTTATTCTTGCAATATAAAAAAAAAATTCTCGTTAGGTTATGACTTTATTATCATAATATTCAGACTTTTTTTCTAGTGAAGTTATGACTTTATTCTCGTAAATTTTCAACTATTTTCTCGTAAAGTTATGACTTTATTCTCGAAATCTCTGATACATTTGCACTTTGGCCCTCACTGCATTAGACTTATATACTATATACTTAGACTATAAACTGTGTTACCTTCATCACAATGCTCAAATGTTTTGCGGCTCCATACAGAGTAAAGGTTGCTGACCCCTGATCTAGCCTAAGTGAATGGCTCATGGCCCTCGGCCACGTGGGGGCGTCATCGCACACTCACGTGCTGCCCGCTTTATGAAGCGTAGAAGAAGCTCACTTCCGGTTTCCTCTCGGCTCCCGCCCCGCTCCGCGGCTCCGCCATCATGAAGTCCTGAACAAAAAACGGCTGAGAGAGAGAGAGTCGAGCAAAATGGGGAAAACACCGAACCGGAGATGAAATTCACCGACAACAACTAACGTAATGACAGCACAAAGTGGAACACGGAGCGGACCCGTGGACACTAAGTCATTAATACCTCTATGAAACCCTCCCGGGTATCTCTCCTGTTGTTAACGTTATTTAGTGAGCGCTGTTGCTAACAGCAACTAGCTAGAGCTGGTTGCTAACAGCAACTAGCCAGAGAGCTAGCCTCTGGTTTTCTGTAGCTGGCAGGCGTCAGTCAGCGAGCTGTCACTTTAATTGACTGGCTCCTGTCAAGTCGTGCAGACGTGCTTAGCCTAGTCCAATGTACTGAGAGCATCAGGATGGAGAGGAGTTTAAGTAAAAGCATCTGCAGACACACTGTGGTTTGCTCGTGTTGAATAGACACCAGAGCAGTGGAGAGAGGAAAAAGGGGAGTGAGAGCAATATTTTCCATCCAGGCCGGTTAGCTAGCTCTTGAGCTAGCTACAGTGGATCCCATAAGCCACGGTAAGACATGTTATAAATCATTCAGCATGCTAAAGTATGCGCCTCTCTGTCTGTCTCTCTCTTTGCAGGCTGAAGAAGCATTATTAATGTTCACATCCTGCAGACATTGACCATGTAGACTTGTTGTTGGCCTGCAGCCCTGAACACCCAGTCAAGCCTTTGAGTTGTTGTTGTCCACTGTTTGAATACATGGCATGCATTTCTTCTTTTGGTTGAGCTAACTAGAGCAAAGATAGCCTAATTGACCAGCCAAGTGCACAAAAAGCCATCTAGTCTTGCTCAGCTGGGATGCACACTACTGTACATGATGGCAAGCTCCTAACTACTTCTGTCTCACCAACCAAAGGACAATATACATTTTGTTTTTTCCAGAATATTCCCAGGGCACTCCCAGGGTGTACAATTGCATGTAGGTTGGTGATATAATCTTGCACACTACTGTACATTATGGCAAGCTCCTAACTACTTCTCTCTGTCTCACCAACCAAAGGACAATATACATTTTCCAGAATATTCCCAGGGTGCTCCCAGGGTGTCAAATTTGCATGTAGGTTGGTGATATAAGCTTGAATGAAACCATACAATTCTCTCTTCATGTGTGTCTGTCTGGGATGAGTATGGTATGGATGGATGGGTTTGTAAAAAAAATAGATTTGGGAGCTTGCTTTAGGCTTTAGGTTGCAAGATTGAAAGAACTTCTCATTTTCAAAGGGAACCACATGCTTCCTCTTTCGACAGTAGCAAAATGGCCTTGAAAGGAACCTTTCATCTGATGCATGTTCATTTTGAAGTGTGTGGAAATACTGACATGAAGGACCAGTTGTTCAGTTACTGACCACTTAAATAATATATAATGGAGCATGTGTTACATTTCCACATTAACCTTTTTGTCAAGATCCTAATGTCCCATGATATACCCCGTGCCTGGCTGTTAACTTGACAGACGGTGCATCACACAAATGAGGAGTTGCTGCTGCCTGCACTATAGCCACACTTATAAGCATACAGTATGTACAGTTCAAATATATTAGGAATAATGTGAGTTTCAATATCTTTCTCCTCTTTTTAAAATGGAAAACTATTACACAAACGCCGATCAAATGTTTTTTTATTTTCTCACTGCAAAAGAAGTCTTTTCTGTAGCTGTACCTGCAAAAAATGATGTGATGTTGGGTTTAAAAATAGCTGTGACACCAAGTAAAATGATGTGGTGTTATGTAGATCTTCTTTAGTAGCCCACATCTAGTATGGTAATCACAGTGCAGTAATTTAATAATCACTAATCATTTTGATTTCCAATGCAAAGGAAATTAAACTTACCAACTAATTTAGAAACAAAATACTGTAAACAAGATCATTTGAAATAATTGGAGCTATGTGTCAGTATTTTTAAAGGCGATATCTTCTCCTGCTGGATTTTAGAAGTTGTCAAACACCACGCATGACCATTGTGTCAGGGTATATAGTGTTATTATATTGCCTGTCAAAAATGACCAGTTTCAGCCGATCATATCCTAATCTGAATTTCTAACAGCCAATTATTTATTACAGGAATGTGTCCCTCAGTGCTGTTTCCCATTGAACATCACTCCTTTGGTTATATTTCTATAATTAGTCAGGAAACCTCTGATGACCTTTTCAGAGAGATATCAAACTGTAGTGGTGCTTAACAAAGGTAAAACATGATAGGGAAATCATGGGCCTGCTACACTGGTTGGCACTCTACTTTTACCCTGTGATCTTTGGCCTGATGCTTTTCAGAGAGACGTCTTTCTGTACTAGAGCTAGACGATACATCGAACATCAGCCAGGCTAATGCTGTAAAATTACCTGCTCAGCATGAATGTTTGTCACAGTTCTTAAAAAAAAAAAAAAAAAAATGTGATCCGTATTAGATGGTTATCTTAAGAAAACACTATCGGCAGATATATTGTCATCTGATTTTTAAAATTCCCAAATATCAATATCGGTATCAGCCTCAGAAATCCAGTATCGTTCGGACAATATTCTGTACTGTAACTGTATATCCATTTAATACTGGTTCTCCTCATGACCTCAACTTTAGTTGATATGTTTATGTTGGGCTGAACACTATTGTTTTAGCATCAACATTACAATGTCAGCATATCTAAGCTAATCTTAAAGACAAAGCCGTCTAGTCTACCTGGTTATTTAGCCTGATTTTATTGTGTTTTACTGGTTACACACGCGCGCTGTCTACCTGCGATGGCCGGGTGTGCGGGCTGGTGAAGGACCAGTCAAAAATTGTCACAGAGGATTGTTTTGTTTAGCGTACAACAAACGTGAATTATTTTTGAGTCTTACTTAAACACGAGGGAGAAAGATAAAGTAATGGCTTGAGGAAATAAATGCTGCAATCTGCCATTTTAAGATATTTTGATCTCTAAAAAATATTATGTGGTGCCAAAAACTGGTATTGTTTTCTTTCTCATTTCCTATTGGATCCACAGGATCTAAACGCTGCATATACTGCTTCTGGTGAAATTATGGTAATTAACTATTTTTGAATATTGCAATGTTAATTGTAAAAAATACAATGAATACAGCAAGTTTTGCCAGTATTGTTCAGCCTTATATTTCTGCTGGAGAGACAGATGGATGATGATGATGGATGAATGAATGGGTGGGTGGATGGATGGCCATTTGAAGCTGACAGGCACTTTGATATTTTCCATCCATATGAGCCAACACAGATTTGCATTTTTGTAGTCTTAGACAGTTTAAATGCAGATGTAGAGCAGGATACGCTTTTTACACATAAACCTAAGTGAATCGACCCTAAAAAATTATGACTAGCAAACCAATAGATATCTACGAGTACTGGATATTTAAAACAAATTGGTTAAGCTACATCAAAACACACGTACACAGTGCATAACTATAAAAATAGATGTGTTTAATAGTGTAAGGTTATAACGTGCATAGAGAAGTCAGTGACCATATTTCCCAGGCGGCTCATGTTTCCAACAGTGTTGTGTTGGTAATCCTTCCAAATAGCAGACGCTCACCCAGTGTGTCTCTTCCACGCTCACCAGGCGCTGGCCATGCCAGCGAGTGTGCGGGCCGGGAGCCTGAAGGACCCGGAGGTGGCTGAGCTGTTCTTCAGGGATGACCCTGAGAAGCTCTTCACGGACCTGAGGGAGATCGGCCATGGGAGCTTCGGAGCAGTCTACTTCGTAAGTTGTACTAGTAATGGAAATCAATATTTTCTAAAATGTGTTGATTTGCTGTCTTTTCATCTATCTTATGATCGAGATGGAAGTTTGTCACTATTTTTTGATATCATATAGACCAAAACAATCCCCCAAAAAACCCGGCATAGATCAAATTAAAAAAGCTGCTTTTTCCCCATCATTGAGATGTAGTCACTGTGGTGAATCTAGCCGGGGTCAAAGTTGTCGATGGTATGAAAAGGTGGGTAGCTGACAGACAATTGTGAGAGTAGCTGACAGAGATGGTGTCTGTTAGAGAGGAGGGTGAAGATGAAAGGAGGCAGGAGACAAGAAGAAGAAGGTATAAACATGGTGCGAGGTGTCAAGGACAAAGGACAACTCACAAGTGGTGGATGAAAAGCTCTGTTTAATGAAGGGTGAAGAAGAGGAGCTAGTCATGGATGAAGGGATCAACGGGAGAGAAGAGGGAAGGAGGCTCAGCAGAAATCCTTGTTTTATGTAATAGTGATTTCTCTGTTGGGTCTGACGTAGAAATGGCTGATTAATCCCAGAGTTCTCAAGCAGGGAAGCATTGAAGAAGACTTGAAAGAAGTAATTTATCGTCTTTCCACACTAGGCCCATGACATCCGCACAAATGAGGTGGTGGCCATCAAGAAGATGTCCTATAGTGGCAAACAGTCCAATGAGGTAAATCTCTCTAATTTGTCATCTATCGCAGATTTGAGATCAGTTTATCAGTCAGGTTTGCTCATTGTGACTCTGCTGATGTTCCAGAAATGGCAGGATATCATCAAGGAAGTGAAGTTCCTCCAGAAACTGCGCCACCCCAACACGGTTGAGTACCGCGGCTGCTACCTGAGAGAGCACACAGCATGGGTGAGTTTTTTTTTAGGCATGTTTCAAATTCTAACCACAATACACATCTACGGCAGTTTTGTGCGCCGTCTACGTCACATTTATGAAATGCATTCATTTGTATGTACAGAAGGTGCTTCACAGTTTGGTAATGCTATTACTATAAAACAAAGATGAAAAAGTGTTGCCTGTCAGCGTGGCAAGACACAATTCAACAGCCCCTTTCAAACAAACAGATTCCTGTCAATGCAGACTGTCACCCAACATGCATTTTCAGTGCAAATATTTGCACCACTAATGGTCTCTTTCGACCAAAACGTTCCAGAAACTAAACTCGGGAAGTAAACTAGAAACTAAAAGTTCCCTTTTTGCGCATTCCTGTTTGGGTTTCCACCACAAGGTAGTCCAATGATAGATTAAAAAAGAATGGCAGCATTTGAATTTCCAGACATGGAGAAACTACAACATAGAGTCATCATGTTGTTCTTTTTAGTTATTGTTGCATGGCTCCAGAACGCCCGTCTCCACAGCAAACCATCTGTGAGTGTTTGATGGTTATTTATTTTTCTGCTTTATGGCATTACCACCATGAAACCATTATCAAAACAAGTTTTTTTACTGGCTTTTTTCTCGCACCCCTTTCATATTCACTTCCTCTCTCAGTTGGGAAGTGAACAAAAAAAGCCTAACATTGATTCTAACAGTAATAAACAACGTCGGCCCCTCGTCATATCAATACTAGTGCCGCCTACTACTTCCTATTTTTGTCTATGAAGTGGTATGCAAGTTGTAGTTGCCACAGTCTGTTGCCATGTCTGCAGGGTAGGGATGTGACGGTGAGGACATTTTCCCACTGGTTAATAAACTCGTGACAACACTGGTGTTACCGATTACACCGGACATTTTACAAGAAAAGATGACGGTCAATATATGTAGCGCGTTGAATTTGATCTTTAACGTCGGGTGGCTGTGTGTCTGGCCTCTCCGGTCCAGCTTTCGCTGCGGAGCAGCAGGTTCCCACCGCTCCGTCCTCCGCGCGGCGATTGCCTTGTTAACGTTATGGTTCTCTTATAGCATTGGGTTTAAATCTGAAATATTGCCAAATAGGCGCTTTTGGTTTTTGCTTCGCATGGTCTTATCCTCTCTCTTGTCCCGTGTGTATGAAATATGACACTTGCCACTCTGTGCTGAGACTCTGTATGGATGCATTCACTGTCAGTTTGTAGCATCTGTCGTCCGACTTTGTATTGATAACACAGCGCTGATACGCCAAAATGAACTAAATGGGTTTTATTTCTATAAAAACAAGCAAAACGACGGTGGGAGCAGTGGGTATGTAATGTAATCGGTGTGTGCCCGACCACTGTGTAACACCGGTAACACTGACAACCACGACAAGCCTACTGCAGGGACGGTCAGTCCTGGACACTCCGCCCCGAATCTTTCAGAACCAACAGAACCTGGAACTATTGTACAGGAACCAGATCTAGTCCCTGGTTCCTCCGGCTGAAATGCAGGTTTAGTTCCAGAGTTCCTTAAAAAGTGGGAAACTTGCTGCGGTGGCCGATTCAGATCTTTTTTAAGTCTGACCTGCCGATTCAGATTTACTTTCTTTCTAAGAACTATAATATGGTACTGTATTCTTACTATAGCCTACATAATGACAGATAACGCTAATAGGACAAATTTAGCTAGTGACCATAATCAACTTCTGCTATGTGGAGGAGGTAGCTTTTACATCCGATGTCTCTACCTCCATTTTGAGGTGTTAGTGGTGGTGTTAAAACACTATTCTAGGCTGTACCTTCGTCCAACAACAGCTCTCGCACTTAAATAACTGTACTGTACTGAACTCTCAGGGAAAACTGCCTCCGGTCCATAAA
The DNA here is from genome assembly GCF_043250625.1 of Sebastes fasciatus. Taxonomy (NCBI): domain Eukaryota; kingdom Metazoa; phylum Chordata; class Actinopteri; order Perciformes; family Sebastidae; genus Sebastes; species Sebastes fasciatus. The sequence continues at coordinate 13,512,895 of NC_133814.1, forward strand.
AACACTTTTCCATTCGGGTCAAGTGTGAAAAAGTCCTTAACATGAAGTGTGCTCCTGGGTTAGGCTCCCTAAAATAGAAGCATGCAGTTTAACACCACCCTCTGTGTGTCTCCTAGCTGGTGATGGAGTACTGCTTGGGCTCAGCTTCTGACCTCTTAGAAGGTAAGTAGGAAATAATAGAGACATTAATTAATTAAGATTAACACTAATGAGTTAATTATACTTCAGTCATTCACATAAACAAAGCCTGATATCTCCTAATACCTCTCTTCTCCCAGTCCACAAGAAACCCCTCCAGGAAGTAGAAATAGCTGCCATAACCCATGGTGCATTGCAGGGATTGGTGTATCTTCACTCTCACAACATGATTCACAGGTAACCCCTGTTCCTTTTCTCACTATCTGTACTTATTCTGCTCTCCTCCTCCACACTTCTTCTGACAAGAGACAAAACAAATACAGGAGAGAAAGCACAAACTGTGCTGCCGAAGAGGAGCTTATGCAACGGTGTTTGTGCTCACACACTGTGCAGCAACACATAATACATTTTCTCTCTCATATGTCTTTATTTTGTTTTCCTCATGATTTTCCTGACCAGTCATTTTCTGTTATGTGATCATCTCTCTCTCTCTCTCTCTCTCTCTCTCTCTCTCTCTCTCTCTCTCTCTCTCTCTCTCTCTCTCTCTCTCTCTCTCTCTCTCTCTCTCTCTCTCTCTCTCTCTCTCTCTCTCTCTCTCTCTCTCTCTCTCTCTCTCTCTCTCTCTCTCTCTCTCTCTCTCTCTCAGGGATGTGAAGGCAGGAAACATCTTGCTAACAGAGCCAGGCCAGGTCAAACTGGGAGACTTTGGCTCTGCTTCCATCGTTGCCCCAGCCAACTCCTTCGTGGGAACACCTTACTGGTAAGACATCTGAGATATTAATAATAACAGTGTCATCCTCGTCATGAGATGATGACAGCTACTCCTTGTGAATTCATAAGAATTGCCCCAAATTATGATCCAGCAAAGCTCGCACCTTGCTCACGTCTGTATTCACCAGCTTTCCCAAACAGACATTGTCATCAACCCCCCTGATCTTCTTAAGCTCCTATAAGTATGTCCCTGTACCCTAATATTCCTGAAAGCCGGTTTTAAAGTTGTAATCCTCAAGAGTCACGTCCTGGTTGATTTGGAGACAGACCTAGTTACTGTGGCAACAGCACGGTTTAATACCACAGATCCTAGAATTCTTAGCAGCAAACGTTCGTTGAGCAGCTACTTTGAACTGACCGCTGTCTTGTTTTATGAATACATTTTTGAGGAACAATCGCAGTAAGCGTTAACCGCAAAGACAAATACATTGCGCTTTCTGTGACACAATAAAAGCCTCCCCATGTTTCGACAGTTGATTGCTTTTAATGTGAAGCAGCAGCAGTTGGAAATGTTTTGTTCTCCTTAGCAGTAACTTAGTTCAGATCTGACATTGTTTAGAGAGACCAGTGGGCAACCTCTTGGTCTGATTTTGTTTTATGAGAAAATGAGCCTACTTCTCACTTGATTTATTACCTCAGTAAACATTATAAACATGAGTTTATGGTCTCAATCGCTAGTTTCAAGTCTTCAATACAGCATGATGTTCATTTAGTAAATTATGGTCCCATTTATAGTCAAATAGACCATAAAGCAGGGGATGCTTTAAGGTGTGGCTACCTTGCGATCGACAGGTCGCTACCACGGCGTTGTCCGGTCTGGGAGTTGTGTTTTTGTTGCTTATAAATGTTAGCATTCGGTTGTACTTAGCTCCACCCTCTCGTTAACGTTTAAGTCAAAGTGAAATGAAAAATGTATTCTGATATTAAAATCTCATTAGTTTTTCTTTACTTCTTTAATGATTACCTTTAGCTCAATCACAAAAAGAAACACCTTTCTCCTCTCAGCCCTGATGGTATCTAGGCCTGCGGGTAGCTTCAGTTTTATTTGCAATACACCAAATAGCCGACTACTCGCCTCCGGCTGACTGCTTATTTTATTGTCACAGCTTCCAACAAGGTGTGTCTGCCTGAAAGTCAGATTCAAATTCATTGAAAGCAGTTGAAACTTGAACAACTGGTAACTGAGCCTTTAGTTTAGAGTCAGGAGAACCCAAAGTGTTTTTTTTTCATTGAAACACTGAAGTTTATTTACCCATTATTTATATTTATATATTTGAACAAGTGTTAAGTATTTTACTGTCAGTTAACTAATCCTTTCGGCACTACCTGCATATTTCCTGAATAAGGACATCAGACTCGACTGTTGATCAGCTACAGGTTGTTGTTATTGTACATGAAGCAGCCTAACCTCGTGTCTATTCATGTGGCGTAGACGTGGGGATGACGGTGAGCCCTGAGGTGGTGTTCTCTGTTGGTCCAGGATCAAAAGGAAAAGAGATGGAAATGGCTGAATTGCTTTATTGTATCCTCCATGCAGGATGGCCCCCGAGGTGATCCTGGCCATGGACGAGGGTCAGTACGACGGGAAAGTGGATGTGTGGTCACTTGGCATTACCTGCATAGAGCTGGGTAAGAGATGGCCGTAAAATGGTCCACAAGTGTGTTTTTTCTTTTATGTGTTCACAAAGCTGAAAGCATCTAACCCTTTTCTTTGCTTTCTCCTCTCTTCTTTTTTTTTTGTTTTTTTGTTCTTGCTCTTTATCTGCCACTCTCTGTCACGCAATGTCGTGCTTTGTCCCTCTCTAGCGGAAAGGAAGCCTCCTCTGTTCAACATGAATGCGATGAGTGCCTTATACCACATCGCCCAGAATGAGAGCCCTGTGCTGCAGTCTAATCACTGGTGAGAGTCGGTGAAAGTCAAATAAGACTTTTGTTGTTGATTTAAATGTGCAAAGAGGAGCATTTTCTTATGTTGCTTGAGATTATATTATACATGTTGCTTTTATAAAATAGCTTCTCTCAACGTAATGTTTTTCAAAGGATGGAGGATTGATTGAATTTATAATTTTACACACATTGCCAGGAAGTCTACAAGGGGTGGGGGGGAAGAAATAACATGGCTGACAAAGTACCGATGAAGGAATTAAACATTTAGAAATTAAATTAACTTCATGGATCTGTATTGCAGTTAGAACAACATTTACAAGCTGCTTTCATTTATCATAACATCACAATGTGAATGCTGGTTTTATAATGACAATTTTATCATTTTCAGGTCAGATTATTTCCGCAATTTTGTGGACTCCTGTTTGCAGAAGATCGCCCAGGACAGACCTACCTCTGATGTGCTGCTCAAGGTACAAAGTGCTGTTTGATGTTGTACATGAAGGGAGGCGGAGACGTGTGATCATCTCTTTGTTAGGGGTTGTCTTTATGATCAAGCAAGAGGAAATCTGAATAAGAAGAGCTTTTAGCCAAGGGACTAATTGTTTTTGTACACCAGGTGTTCAAATTGAATTAGTAAATTAAGATTAAATTGCTCCCCTTTCTTTTCAGTTACAACCAGCTGTTCAGTGTTAATAAATACTATGGTAGTCTCTTTTCCAGTTGGCTCAAACCTGCGCTGGCATAACAAGCAGATCAGCTTGTTGCTGTTGGGGAATCAAATAATTTGCCTTTGCCTAATTTTCCCTTAACTTCAAAGGAAAATATCAGGGGAAAAAGGGATGTGCAATTTATTCTGGTTGATAAAATGAATCCCAGAATAAAACAAAATCTTAACAATAATCGCCCCAAAACTAGCACCCCAACCCCCATGTAGGTTTCACGTTGGTTAATACTAATGTACACTAAAGATCCTGTGAATATTACATTTTTCACCAGCTCTCGTAACTCTTCTATCCTCCCAGCACCATTTCCTATGCAGAGAGCGCCCCATGACGGCTGTGATGGACCTGATCGCCCGCACCAAGGATGCTGTGCGCGAGCTGGACAACCTTCAGTACCGGAAAATGAAGAAAATCCTCTTCCACGAGGCACACAACGGTCCCGCACCAGAAGGAGGCGATGAGGAAGAGGTAATAATGGGACAGAGGAGGAAGAAGCTGTAGGGAGAAGTGACGTTAAAAAAAAGGGAAGTTGTGAAGTTAGAGACGCAGTGACTGATGGATAAATACTGGCTGCTATTGGCTGTCAGCTTTTAATTTACTAACTAGGGACGTCTGGTCTGCCGATACCGAGTCCGATTTGATATTTATATTTACCTTAAAGGTACAGTTTACCCCAAAATCAAAAATACATAGTTTTCCTCTGTAGTGCTATTTATCAATCTCGATTGTTTTTTGTGTGAGTTGCAGAATGTTGGACTCGGCTTGTGGAGCTCAAAGCACCAAAAAAAAAAATACATTTGAAAAACTTAACAGCAATGTCTCTTTACAGATATCATGACCCGGTTACTCAAGATAATCCACAGACCTTGTTGTGAGCAGTTTCATGAAGGAACTATTTTCTTTCTACCGAACTACACCCGACAACTGTATTGAACAGAAGAAACACACGTTTTATATTGTGACATGTACTGGAAATGACATACAATATCGCCAACAGCAAGAGGGAAACTTTCAAGCGATCTTCCTTGAGCCAGCTGCCACCTTATTTAGGTTTTTGTAGTGAAATGAGGAAGTATCGTATAGATAATTCCTCATTTCAACTTCACGAATCAGCCGTTCCTCGTCCATTAGAGCGTTTTCAAAGCGAACAAAAGGAATGAATAGAGACGTCCGACAAAAGTTCAGCACAAAATGCGCTGCGCCCGTTTGGACGATCCATTAGAAAACAATGCAGTCAAACTTGTTTGACGCTTGCTCGGGTCACACGCTGTTAGGACACGGTGTCATGGACATAATGTGGAGTAATCAAACATAATTTTTGGCCAATTTTGACTGCCCTAACCTGATCACAGTCCTGGTTTTCCCTCACATATATGAGCGAAATGCACGCACAGTAGAATCCTGGCTGTCATAAATGAGAGCAGTGCTGCAACACAGTAGAGTACAGTAATGAAAGGGTCGCATTTGTTCAGCTTTATTTCAATACCGATCCAATATGCTCAGATCAGCACCAATATAGATTGGAACATTGAGAGTGGATTGTTTTGAATGGTCTGATTTTCGGTGAAGTTGCCTCAAAGTAGTGCATTGTGTTGCCTTGTGTCACATTTCCTGCTAACCACAAGCGTGAAACGAGGACTCTTGAAACACACTTGAAAAGACTTTTGTTCATTACTTCACATTTTGTTGTGGTCCATGTAAAATTGGAAATGCCACTCCAAACCTTCACAAACTCATTTCATAACTGAGTTCCTGTTTGAAGTCGAACCTTCAAAACCCGTTTTATTTTTAAAGAGAAAGAAGCATGTATCAGAGTCTGTATGAGAAAACAGCTGGTTTTAGCATACATCCTGCCTTTGTATTGTACTTTCTCAATATATATTGTGACCTTAGGGCCCCTTCCTCTCCATACAAAGGCCTTTGTCTCCATCACCATTTAATTCCAGTCGGTTGTTCCCCCGAAAAGGAAATGAAGGAATTTTGAGAATGTGGGGCTGCACTTTTCTAGAGTGTAGGTCTGTGTCTTACTGTTGGTTTCATATTATACTGTATGTCTATTTATATATATGTCTATGTACTCTATAAACTGCTCAATCTACTCTAAAGTAAAGAAACCATCCTAAAGGTTTCGTCTTTCCCCAGAACCTTTTAACTGTTTTTTGACAAAACGTCCTCTCTTTCTTTTTCCACCAGGATGTGGAGCAGTATATGCTGCGCACCGGCACTGTCAACAGCATGGAGAGCTCCCACTCTCTGCCGTCCATGTCGATCAGCGCCAGCTCCCAGAGCAGCTCCGTCAACAGCCTGGCAGACGGCTCTGACGACAGCGGGGAGATGGCCATGATGCAGGAGGGAGAGCACACTGTCACCTCCAACAGCTCCGTCCTACACAAACCCCTGGTCAGTCCAAATGGTTTACTGTCTGTGGGCGGGTATGTCGGGGAGGAGCGTGATATTCCTGTCCCTCCCAAACCTCTCTTTGACACATTCGGCACCATATCCATCAGTTTCACACAGAGTTGGTTGTATCTTAAAAGATGGAACCAACCGGATATCTTTTCCTAAGACTTGTATCATAATAATAATTAGGGCTCTCCCCTCGTAGTCGATTAGTGGACTAATCGGTAGTTTGGTCTTATTCGGCTAAGATTTCTGTAGTCGATTAGTCGTTTTTTTTTGCTTTTTTTATGCTGAATGACTTATTTCAAAGAAACTTCTGAGCACATCTCTGCTAAAAACAAGATTTTGAGATTCTTTGTGGAGAAACTCACTTTTACAGATCTGTCAATTAAATCACCTGATCGATTAGTCGACTAAGAATTTCCTTGGACAAGGACAGCCCTAATAATAATAATATTATAATAAAAATAAAGATTTTGTTAAGATGCATCAAATCAGTGAGTAAATTATGTAAAGATATTGGTAGCATACATTTTTCTATTATGTTTTTGTCCTGTGATTCACAGCACTTTAACTTTATTTTCACAAATTTTTAGCACTCCGTCTTACTTAAATACTGGAGTCGGACAAGCTATTCTTGTCAGACCAGTTTTACACATGCAAACTTGCACCACCTACAGGAAATGGAGGGTAATAGCAGCACCAGTTTAGACCTGCAGATGCACTGTAGATGTGTCCGTGTTGCCACCTACAGAGTAGAAGCAGTAAATCACCACGTAGCGCAACAGCAAGTTCACCAGACTGACTGGACTGAGTGAATCTTCACAAATGTAGTTAAATGTCCCCTGTATTTAATGTTTAGTACTAGGATGACATTTGGTTAAAAGACTAGCCAGTCCTTGAACTACAACAAACAAATCCGTTGCCTCTCTTCTGTTTCCTCCTTTGCTCCGTTTCCGCTATGTAGAGCCATGACAACATCTACGATGATCCCTATCAGCCAGAGGTTGATCCACTACGAGAAGCTTCGTCTGCCGGTGGCGGCGTCGTCGTCGGAGTCGGAGGAGGTGGAGGAGGAGGAGGGGGAGGGGGCGGGGGAGGAGGAGGAGGAGGAGGTGGAGGAGGAGGAGGGGGAGGGGGGAGGCGTCGTCGAAACAGAGATCATTTTGCCACCATCAGGACGGCCTCACTCGTCACTCGTCAGATCCAGGAACATGAGCAGGGCTCGGCCCTGAGAGAGCAGATGTCTGGGTAAGATGACGCATACATGCCATATACAGTATGTATAAAGCTCTTAATCATACTTACAGTTTGAAAGGGCTTCACAGTCCACACTTTTTAAACCTGGAAATAAAATGGACACCCCTAACTTTTGAATGTCATCAGAGAACAAAGAAAGAAATATAAAGTCAATCAGAGCGCTTCCTTCTAGCTAACATGCCCCGTGTCTACTCACAGGTACAAGCGAATGCGGCGGCAGCACCAGAAGCAGCTGATGGGCCTGGAGAACAAGCTGAAGGCGGAGATGGACGAACACCAGCTGAGACTGGACAAAGAGCTGGAGAATCAGAGGAACAGCTTCTCAATGGAGGGAGAGAAGCTCTCAAAGAAGCACCAAGCGATCCTTGAGAAGGAGGTGAGCTGGTGGAGGGTGAGTAAATGATAGTGAGAGGAGAACGAGATGGGAAAACTAGACATGTCGAGAAGCACACGGCTTGAACAGAGGTGTGGGATGAATGGGAAGAGAAAAACCATCACAACAGTCATAGAAATTAAAGGGGGAGATTTGAGACAGATTTTCCTGATTTATAGTTGTTTTTTTCCAGACAAAGGCAGTCCTGACTGAGGAGAAGAAGTTCCAGCAGCACATACTGGCCCAGCAGAAGAAGGAGTTGACGGGTCTGCTGGAGTCCCAGAAACGGCAGTATCGACAACGCAAGGAGCAGCTCAAAGAGGTGCTTCTAGGTTTTGTCACCAGTCAGCTGACAACCACAAAAGTATTTGTGTGAGAATTATGGATAGAAAGACATCTCCTGTTTTGCCTGTAAATTGGCCGCTGTTAATCAGCTCTACCATACTACTGATGCTGCTAATGTCACTATCCACTTTAATGCAACGTCTCACAGACGCACAAAGAATGTAACTTCCATCTTATTTTCACCACTACCCTGCAACTAAAATGAACCTCTATACAAACAGCATTGATCTTTCAGCCTATTCAGCCACTACTACTACTACTACTACTACTACTACTACTACCACCACTACCACCACCACTACTACTGTACTTTCTGTTCATTGCCTTTAATTCGTTTCCACTCCAGGAACTGAACGAGAACCAGTCGACACCAAAGCGGGAGAAGCAAGAGTGGTTGGTGCATCAGAAGGAGTGTCTGCAGCAGCTGCAGGCGGAGGAAGAGTCCGGCCTGCTGCGGCGGCAGAGGCAGTATTATGAGCTGCAGTGTCGTCAGTACAAGAGGAAGATGCTGCTGGCACGCCACAATCTGGAGCAGGACCTGCTCCGAGAGGTACCGGGTTTATTGGTGTGTCAATGTTCAATGGATCAACAATTCAACTCTACTAAAACCTATTGTTAGCAGCCTGTAGGATTCAAACAGCTCAGTCTTGATGTCCCCTGGTCTTTGCTTTCTTTGAGTGACGTGGAGGTGGACATACTCAACAGTAAATTACATTATCAGGTAGCAAAATCATCTTCGGGTAGTGAATTTAAACAAATATATACCTTTTATTGGGCTTTTACAACACAGTAAAGCCTGCATCAAGTTGGATCAAACTTTCAAAGACAAAGGGAATATAAAGACAATTCTTGTGCAATCTTGTGACATCGTGAGAATCTAGCTGCCGTGCAAGGTAACCAAACAGTGTCGTCTTTTCCTGGGAATGTTGCCACAGATAACCAGTTTGTAATACTGCAGATGCAAGGGCTTCCATCAGTGGGTCATAGGCTCAATCACCATTGTGTGTTATGATATATATATTATTGATACTAACAATTTAAAATATCTTTAAAATTAAATATATAAGAAATGTACTTATCGTAAAATATTTTTGGATTCTCCTCACATCTGTGAGAAGAATATTTTCTCTCCTCATAATATTACAGAATCCTTCCTGCCTCCTCATCATCTTCTTTTCTTCTCTAGGAGCTGAACAAGAAGCAGACTCTGAAGGACTTGGAGTGCGCAATGCTTCTCCGTCACCACGAGTCTACCCAGGAGCTGGAGTTCCGCCAGTTGGGTTTGGTGCAGCGCACGCGGGCCGACCTGATCCGCACACAGCACCAGACGGAGCTCACCAACCAGATGGAGTACAACAAGAGGCGTGAGCAGGAGCTGCGTCAGAAGCACGCCGTGGAGGTCCGCCAGCAGCCCAAGAGCCTCAAAGTGAGTGAGAGCACCCAGAGCCTGTGGTCTCCTGAGGAGGGAGAGGGGCCGAGCGGCGTCTGGGACAGTGAGGCGGGGGTGGCAGGAGGAGTAGAGGGGGAGGACGAGAGGGATGGCGAGGTGGTGGCTAAGGAGATGTATGATGTTGAGGATGAGCTCGATGGAGCAATATTTGAAGATGATGAAACTTATACAGGAATGGAAGGTGTGAGTGTCCCTGTGGTTGACAGGATAGATGAGTTAGATGAGGAGAATAAAACGAAGGGAATTGATGAGGAGGAGTGGAAGGTCAGTGAAGAGGGGACAGATGTGAGGGAAGTTGAAGGAGTGCAGTGGGAGGACGAGGACGATGACAGTAAAACTGCACATGTAGACACTGATGAAGAGGAGGAAGAGGGCAGGGGCGTTGCCGATGGCTGTCCATCAGAGTTCATCGCATCCCTGTCCCCAGAGAAGAGACGACTCCGTGAGCGAGTGATCGATGAGCTGTCTGAGTTTTACTTCCCTAATGCTTCAGGGGAGCTGGAGCCCGTCCCCAACGCTCCCCCTCCTTCTCCCCCCGCCCAGACTTCTTTCCCTTCACTCTTCTCTCACGCCATCTGCCTCCTCCTCTCCCTCTCCGCCGCCGCCCAGCCCTCCAACCTCACTTTGCTGCTCCTCTCCATCTTCCTCCTCTCCCTCCGCCGCTCGCCTCCTCTGCCCTCGGTGGCCTCCGTTCTCCTCTCCGCTGAGCTCGCCCTCTTGGCGCTCTTCTTCTCGTACCTCTTCCTCCGCTCGTGCTGCTCTCTGTCTCTCTCCACCTACCTGTCGCTCAGCCTCTGGGCCAGCAGCCTCTTCAGTTTAGGACTCTCCCTCAGTTTGGGGATTTATTACATCCCCATGATTTTGATTTCAGCCTCCTTCCTCAGCTCTCCGTCCCTCTTCCTCTCTCTCTATTTGGTGGTGGTGCTAATTGTCAGGCCGGCCCGCGAGTTCTTCCAGCACGCACCCCGCAAAGTCAACCGCCTCTGCATGCGCGTCCTTTTCCGCCTGCCTCGACCCCTGTTTGCCATGTGCCAGTCAGTCCTCGGCGGTATGGCCGAGCGTAACCTCTATGAAATGTTCCCCAAAGCAGGGCGCAACTGGGGCGGGCGCCAGTCCAAAATCCCAGTCCCCCTAAAGAGCTTGCCTCTAGAGTATCAGGCTCGCTGCAGCAACACCTCTCCCTTGGCAAAGGGCCTTCTCTGGGTGAAGCGTTTTGGCAGACGCCCCCTCGGCGTCCTGGCAGACCTCGCTAACTCCATAGTGCTAAAACTTGCTGGGCAGCTCCTCAAAAAGCTGCCGCCCAGCGTCCGGATCAAACTCCAAACTGTGGGCCTCCTGAAGAAGGAGTACCCGAGCAGGCTGCCCCGGCTGCTGCCCTGGGAGGTCAGAGAGAAGAGGCAGAGGGAGAGGGAGGGGAGGGAGAGGGAGAGAAAGAGGAGGGAAGAGAGGTTGTTTCGTGACGAGGTGGCGAGGTGGGAGTGCGGGTTGAGACGAACTTCATCTGGGAGGTTTGTCAGGGGGAAAGCCCGTCCGTGGAGATAGCAAGAGTGTGAGACAAGTTGAAGGAAAGAGTGGGAAACGTGCTGGTGGTATGTGTGTGAGTGTGATCATGACCATGCTCTTTGTTTTATTGTTCAACCATCATTTGTGTGTCTTTTTGATTTGAGCCCACACGTCTCTCTTGTTACTCCCAAACTGGTTTTTGGTCACATTTCTTAAAGATGAGACCTATTTTAGCCTGCACACATACACCTGTGTGCACTGGCTGAAAGTGATTTTGGCTGTTGAAGCTTATCCAAACATGCCGTACTGTTGAACCAGCGGGCCCTGCAGACGTAAACGTGCAGCTGAACCCACGGCTACTGTACCAAACCCAGTGACGATTTCATTATTGTGCTTTTTGTAAAAGTTTTTTTTTTAATTTTATTATTATTTTGCTCTTAATTTGTAAGACAAAGATTTTTATGGTTATTTTTAAGACCGGTTTTGTGCAATCATTTGTTTTTCTTTATAGTGGTCTTATTTCATTGGGAGCACTATTATCTCAGTGCTTAGAACAAAGATTACAGTGTTGCGTAGCGTCACGGCTATAATTTCACTCCCCAAAGCTGAATACTGTGAAATAAACAAGCCTAATGAATTCACTAAACCTGAACACTATCCCTCAGTCGGTATAAAAGTGCAATAAACAGCTGAACAGAAATATCTGGGACCACTGTAGGACATTTGATATCATTTTGAAGTTCCTCTGTTTAGAAGTCAAAGTGGAAAATAGTTAGTGGAAGGTCTGACGTTACAGGACTCAAAATAATAAACTTTTGGGCCATTTAGCTGGAACAATAAGCATATCCAGCTCAGTGTTTCATCATTGAAACACATCATTGGTTATTATTTTTCATTATCTTTCAGATTCTAGTTAGATATACTATTGATATTGCGCTTTATGCAATAATCTTCTTATGATTTACCATGTAAACATTTAGTTATTTTCCCCCTTAATAATCCTATAAATGTGCAGCAGTTGAGTGCCTAGTTAGTTACAACTGTTTGTACAAATGTTAAAGTCTCTTGTGAAGTGACATATCCTAAATTTACGGATGGAAACATAAGAAAGCAGGATATACTTTGGAGTAGTGAAAGTATAATATAATATAATTAAAAAACATATTTAAGATTTCAATGATGCTTAATTTTTATGAAGCCATATAGACAATCTTTTGCGACACGCAATCATAAAATAAGTCCGAAGGTTGATGCAACTACTGAATGTGAAAGTTCACCATCATATGAAAAAGAAGATATCCAGTAATAACAGACATCTTTTGAATTTGCACTGTCCCAAAGACCATTTAAAGAAAATTCTAGATGTGGGATAACGGATCACTTTAGTTCAGGGCAGTTATTTTCATTAATGATTAATCTGCCAATATTAAAGGTTTAACCTATGAAACATAAAAAAATTATGAAAAAATGCCAGTATGGACCTAGGTGATGCCTTCCAATATCTTGTCTTGTTTGACCAAAAGTCCAAAACCCAAAGATATTCAGTTTACATTGATATATGAAAGGGAACAAATTGAATTGAGAAGATGGAACCAGAGAATATTTGGCATTTTTTTCACTATTTTTGCTTAAAAACAATTAATCTGTCGATCGATTAATCACTTCAGCTCTACTTCAGTCGGACCAAAAAGAAACTCGACAGTTAATAGCGCCGTTTTTGATGTCATGCTCTTGCAATTTTGAGGACCGAAACACCAAAATGCTCTGATATGTATATTTAATTTAATGAAGTCAAAATAACCAATTTTAGGAGAAAATATGCCTAGACCTGAGAGTATAAGAATTTTAAAATGTGCATATTTGCAGGGGAAGTCTGGTTAAGATGAGTAAAATGCATTAGTGCCTATAAATGCTTTTAATGTAGGAAAAAGCCGTGTACTGTACTATACCACAGAAGGACGACATTTGAGCCATTTACATGGAGGAATATTGCTGAGTAGGAAAACTCAATCTTAACTGTATTTGACCCAGAGGGAAGAAAAAAGTCGGGCACTTCTTTTGGGGTGACCTGCATTTGAGAAGTGTAGCTTTAAAAAAAAAAAAAAAGACGTTTCACAACAAACATTGTTTTATTTGAATGTAACTTATTTGCCATTGATTTATCAGTTATCTCCTGTTCCTCTGTGTATGTTTACATGTTTGTATTCTGTTTTGTTGTGTTTCCACAGAGTTGTATCACCTTGAGTTTTTTTTATATATATTTTATTTATGCAGTATTTATAATTTATAAGTACTGCATCCTGTTTGGAAAGCCATTTTGTTGTCCTTTTATTCTCATTTTAGCTGCATGAGTGTTGGTCGTACTGTATGTTGGCTGTGTGCTCAAAAAGCATAGAGAAATATTTTGTCATACTTTTCAGATTTTTTTTTTTTTTCTTTACACAAAAAAATAAATTCTTTTGTGTGAAAATCATTGTCTTGTTTGTTTTATGATTTTTGTTTTCCATTATTACCACGTCGTCTTCATTTCCTTTACTTTTTCCCCCTGATTTATCAGCCAGTCTTTTTGTATTGAAAGATCCCGTCGTCTTTTTGTTTATCATCACTCCTCCTGTATCATCACACGTTTTATCTCCGCTGTCGTCTGTGGTGCCCCTTCCCTTTGTCAAACAGACACCAAACATAAACGCCAACAGGTTCTGTGACTTTGTTTAGGACTATTTCTAATCTAACGTTGAAATATGTTTAAGGACGTTAACTGATGGGTATATAATCATTCATAGGCCTCACAAGTAGGCTGTGTTATTTTATTTTAAATGCATGAAATGAACAAATTAATTATTTAAAATCATCCCGCTTTTGTTTTCGCAGTCAAAATGTTCAAATGTGAGTCATCAAACAGAGGTGTCTGAATATGTTAAGATATGTTATAAGAATTAATTCTTAAGGATTATAACTTGCAAAAGAAAAAGGTTGCATAACATTGTAAATCTATTTTTAGTAACGTTTTTTCACTTTAGATTAATCACATTTCTGTAAAAGGAACAATTTGCAATCCAAATGTACTCATGTCTGTTAATATTTTAGTTCTAAAGGTATTAATGTTTTCTGAAACTGTAGAAGGTTTGTTTGGCGTGGACTTTGTAACTTTGCAGACCTTTTAATTACATAACTAAAGGAAAGGGGAAAAGCAAAAGAGCGTAATAGGTCCTCTATAAGAATTAAATATCGGTAGACTCCTATGATTTTAGCAAAGAACTAGATATAAAGTATTTTGTGAATGTTTACTGTATATTTCCTGAGTTGCTGCTGACAATCGGAGATTGTGCTGCGCTACATTACGGCATTTACAAAATTCCATAACTGAAAATGTTTATTTTAATAATACAAATTAAGCAGCGAGACGTAACCTTAAAGAACGTTAATATTTGAATGTATTTAATTTGTCAGACCTTCATAAAACAATGTACACTTGTGTACAAAATTAGTGTGCCGGAGTGTCATTTTGGCCATGATGGCGTCACTGTGAAAGATTCAACATTTGACAGGTATTTATACTTTTAAGCATTTTTCAGTCATTCTGCTAACAAAATTCATAGCAAGTCGTTACATTTCTTTAAAAAAAAAATACACAATTTTATTTATATTTTTTGCTGTGTTTTTTTTTGTGTTTAACCTCCATCTCCATGTCCATTTATAAAACCGCAGGAGCTCTTTAGCCCAGCTGCTTCCTTCTCTCTTCTCTCTTCTCTCTCCTCCAGTCCAAAGAGCTGCAGATTAAGCGTCAGTTCCAGGACACCTGTAAGATCCAAACCCGCCAGTACAAGGCCCTGCGCAACCACCTGCTGGAGAACACGCCCAAGTCGGACCACAAGGCCGTGCTGAAGCGGCTGAAGGACGAGCAGACCCGTAAGCTGGCCATCCTGGCCGAGCAGTATGACCACTCCATCAATGACATGCTGTCCACACAGGCTGTGAGTAAGGCAAGGAGACGTCGTTCATTTCACACTCGCACCACACCACCACTGCTGTGCCTGGCCCGGGGGGCCGCCCTGCCTGCCTGCCCGCCAACAAGCCTCCTCCTGGTACCTCAGTGTTAATCCTCTAAACCCACTTTTCCCAGTTTTATACCACATGATCCTGTTTCCCCTACGGTTAAACCGTTCTGTGCTAGTCCTCTTCCAAAACATCCTCTTCCCTCAATTTCAATTCAGTTTTGATGAATCTTAGTTTTGAGGATAAATGTTAGAATACTGTAAAGAAAATGTGTTTAACTTGAGGACTCTGATATTCAGCCACATAATAAGTCTACATACAGTCCATTTTATCTTTAAAAGACTGCTCCACCAATTTGGCATTGCTCTCCTGTAACATTGTCGGATCGAAGATGGACAGTTTAAAAGAAAAGGATCAAAATCGATTATTATTATTCCACACATTCAAGTGACCTTTAAACCAACTTTGATGTGGAGTTCCCCTTTAAATAGCCCCTTGATTATCTTTGTTGCCATTTTACATGACCTACAATATATATTAGCGTCACACTACTTTGACATGAAGATGGCAGCAACCTGTATGGAAGTTATTTGGGGCTGTCGGAAAAGGGGGAGTGTTACGTATTTAACTTTTTTGGAGAGTTAACTATTTTGTATTTTCTTGTGAGACTAACAGAAAAGAAGACTGAACAGTTAAATCAAAATAATTAACTCCAAAAAAATGCCCTTTGTGCATCGTGGACCATAAAGGTTCATTTTGCACAACAATCATGTCTCTGTATTGAGGTTTATTATTAACTATAGCTAGTAGGACCGTTATGCCAGTTTTTAGAAATAGTTTATGTGGATCTTTATAGTTCGTAGGGATTAAACATTATCTCTTTAAAGAGAGCTTTACTTTATTCTGCATCATAACCGAAGTACGGTACAGTTACATGCCCATATATAAGATTCAGCCCCTCCCCATTCCACTAAACTCTGAACTCATCCACTGCCCTGTCAGCATGGGACTCACACACACACACACACACAAATCCCAGGCTTTTAAATGAATGAAACCCAGTAGGAAGAGGATGGGACGTAACGAAATGTCTCGTTCCCGCCACATAACGCCCTGTGCCTCTTTAATTACCTCACATGGCAGCGCGCCATGTAAGCCCGGTAAGCCAAATCCCTGCTGCCCTTGTTTGTCCGCGCATCTACTCCTGCTGTGGTTAAAGTCTCTTTGGGAAGGTTTCACTGATTAAACTCAATCCTGAGGTCAAACAAACACTGGATTTTTTTTTTTTTTAATGAAGATGTAATCTGTTTCCTTGAGCCGGGCATTCCACACACAGATCAAAGTAGCTGTGCAACATTTTGTAATATCATACTGATTTATTTAGATAAATATCTGAATAGTCAAGATAATGCTTCATATCCTTGAGCTACCCAGAAAAAACAGGTATTTAACACAACTCTGCAGCTCACTCTCCTCTCTCTGTGCATCTCCCGCTCTTTTCTTTACCTTCGTCAAACTCTCCTCAACACTAAAGAACAATCTGTGGCCCGTACAATCGTGCCAAATCCATTTTTTCATGACACTCACTATTGTTTGTCTCTTTAGCTGCGATTGGATGAGACCCAGGAAGCGGAGTACAAAGTGCTGCGGATGCAGCTGCAGCAGGAGCTGGAGCTGCTCAACGCCTACCAGAGCAAGATCAAGATCCACACCGACACGCAGCACGACAGAGAGGTCAAAGACCTGGAACAGAGGGTGTCCATCCGCCGCGCCCTTCTGGAGCAGAGGGTGAGAGGCCTTTGGCAATCGCCTTCTATGAGAGCAAAGCTCCATAAAATGTAGTAAAAGCCTCTGGTGAGTTTTAGGAATCCAGTTGGGCTCGCAGAGAAGATTGCAAACTGAAAGGTAACTGCTGATGTTAGCTATAACATTGTTTTCACCTTTCAGGAACTGTTCTGGAGCTTTCAGTCATATCACAAGATCTTGGAGTTACACTTTCCGTCCATGTTACCTTAAAAACTGAAATCGAAAGTTAATTCTTAAACAGCAGCTCGCAAAAAACAATCCCACCTCCAGATCTACCTAGAAGATGCCCTGGAGCTTTTCATCATATCGCATATCTTCTTCAGAAAGAAGTTTTAACATCTACATTTCCAACATGACAACAGGGTATCTTCATCTGCTAAGAAAGATCCAAAACAGCCCCTAACTTGTGGTGAGATTGTTTTTGTCAAGACTGAACTTTCAATCTCATGATTTGCAGTAATTAAAATGAGTTCCCAAAGAGTTTCACTTTTGGAAATGCAAAATCTTGAATCTTGGATTAGGAAAATATTTTATACTTTTTAAAACTGCTACAATTTAAAGGTGCAGTGTGTAGGATTAGGTGGCATCTAGTGGTGTGGTTGCAGATTGCAACCAACTGAGTACCCCTCCGCTCACTCCTCACTTTCCAAGAATGACGTGTTTTCTTGTGTATTTTCTTGCTCTTTTGCTAGATCGAGGAAGAGATGCTGTCGCTGCAGAACGAGCGCTCGGAACGCATCCGCACCCTCCTGGAGCGGCAGGCCAGCGAGATCGAGTCCTTCGACTCCGAGAGCTTGCGTCTGGGCTTCAGTAACATGGCGCTGACGGGCATCCCCAGCGAGGCCTACCCCATGCAGGGCTACTCCAACGTCCCGCCCCCCGGCTCCCGCTCCGCCAGCCACTGGAGCCACGGCATGCACCCGCAGAACGTGCCCCCGCAGCAGCACTCCCGCCGCAGCCACAACAGCAGCAGCAGCAGCGGCATCGGTAGCGGCAGCGGAGCAGGGGATCGCCGGAGCGAGTCCTCGTCCTCCTCCTCCCACGCCCTGGGATTGGCCCTGGGGCTGGGGCGAGACGGGAGGGAGGTGCACCACTCGTCCCGGTCCTCCGCCTCCTCTTCCTCTTCCTCGTCCTCCTCTTCCTCCCACCACCAGCGCCACCACCTGCCCCAGCACTACCACCACCAGAGCACGCCGCAGCTCTACCGTGAGCGGGAGCGGGATCGAGAGAGGGAGCGGGAGAAGGAGAGGGAGCGGGAGTGGGCCGGAGTGCGAGGCTCCGGCGGCGACCTGGCCCACCCACACCCCCTGCCCTTCTCCCATCACCTGCCCTCGCGCTCCTCCTCTCAGTCCCTGGCCATGCTACCTCCCCCGCCGCCCGCCCCTCCCTCCATCTCCGGCCCATCCTCCTCTTCTTCTTCCTCCTCCTCCTCGCAGGGGGGGATCTACTCCGGCGCCGGGCTGGGGGTGCGCGGCGCCCCCAGCCTGATGGCCCTGAGGAACAGCCCCCAGCCTCTGAGGAGGACGGCGTCCGGGGGGCCCGGAGGAGCCGGGGGCAGCGACGGCGTCCTGAGCCGAAGCACCTCGGTCACCTCACACATCTCTAACGGCTCCCACCTCTCCTACTCTTAGACGGCGGGGTGCTAGCACGAAGGGTGGGATTTTGATTTAAGAAGGTAGCTATCACAGGTTGCATCTCAATACTCTCAGCTTGCCACCTCGCCTTGCGTCCTTCCTTGGGCTGATCTCTACTCTTAGAAATGCAGAGGATTTTTAGGGATATCACCCTTTCCTCTTAACGCACAGTAAGACCAAGAGATCAGTCAGCATCAGAGGCAAAGAGAGGACAAGCTGACAATGTTGAGCTGCACTCTGCTCCTTTAGACTCAGGGTGGGTAGAGAGGTTTTCTCCCATTCTCACAGGTATAAAAGAGGGAGGGAGGAATGTAACCACCTGTAATACCACTGGATTAAGGTGATATTAGATTAAAAAAGAGGAGGTTTGTGTTTAATGTTTTTATCTTTGTTACTGCCTGTATAAAGGTGAGACAGCAAGTGTGAAAGGAGGGATATTTTTACCCTTTTTGTTCTCCCAGAGCTGCAGAGGGAGAGGGGGCGGCAGCCATGTCTTCTTCTATGATGTTCTACGCCGGAATGGAGAAAGAGAGGGGACAGGGGGACGAAAAAAAAGGTGTTTTTTTGCATTGTGTATGTACTTGTATGTAGTCTGTAGCGTCCAGATATATCTAGCAAGCACCCGTAACTGCGGCTCCAGACAGGAAAAAAGTGGGAGAATCACAAAAGATGGGTTAGTCTCCAGCCTGCTGCTGCGGGGGGATCGGAAAACACCTTTTATTGTTGATTTCTTTTGTATTAAGTGTATAAAAAAACACAAAAACAAGTTGCTTGGAACGTCACCAATGCCTTTAAGGGGTTCTTAAAGGGATGTCGTGCCATCAAAATTTTTATTTGATGACCGCGAGATTTAAAAACAGAATGTTTGTAAAGGCAAGAGACTCTAACAATGCAGCTGGGACGAGGAGAAACATGTAAAAATACAAAAAAACAAACAAAAAAAGCTTTCTGGCATCCATGACATATTGAGTATCTAAACAACATAGGTGTCTATGGGAGTCACTTCAATGCATGAGATAGATGTACAAAAAAAAGCATTTGTAAACATGACCAAACCACATCTGAAGCGTACCGTACCTGTCCGAGTATCACCGGCATTGAAGATCACTCGTCCCACATTTTTTGATCTTTGCTGTACATATTTATGGGAATATTAAAAAAACAAAAACAAGTCATTGGTTTTATAGAGTAACAAAGATAATGATAGTAATTTTGATATATTCAAATGAGTATTGAATTCAAGATTTAGAGCGACAAACTCCAAACCGCATTTTCTATAGGTGTCAATATTACCATAACTAATCCTGATGTAATTGTTGTTGTGATCATGTTCACATTTTTCTCGCGAAGCAGAAGAAAAAGGGCCCACTTTTGACTGTAAAAAAATAATAAAACTGTTGTCAGGTATGGTGTGTGTTCAAGGTATTAATGATTATTAATAAGGGATTATTAATAATCGTTAATGATTCATGTGTGTGTGTCGAGCGGTAAAGTCTAGTTATATTGCCACTTTTTTTGTTTTAAACAAAACAATTTTAAAAGACACTCCTGCCGCAGCAACACCCCGCTATTCACGTGAACTCTGACCTCCTCCTCTGGACTCTCATAGGAAAAAAAAGAAAAGATTTACAATTGGGCACTGGAATGTAAATGCTGGTTTTCCTTTTTATTTATTTGTATTTAGCGTGGAAATAAGTTTCCACACAGAAGCTCTCAAAGGACACAAAGAGAGACGTGCACAATCCTAGTTGACACTGCTGAAAGGTGCAGCGTGTAGCTGGTGAAGAAGAAGAAGTGGGAGGACGGGCGTCGACTGAGCTGCTGTGAACGTGCACCCTCTTGTGCAGGCACAGCAGCAGTGACCGCAGCAGCCCGTCCTCACGGATAAAGACACCAGTCAGTGTTTCATGGTGCACATGATGCTTCTGAAGGACATCAGAAATAACTGGATTTTTTTTTTTTGTTGTTTTTTATTTTTATTTGAAAAAAAAAAAGTGAAAAAGATAATCACCCTGCTGTTTGTATGACTCAGAAACACCAGCTCAAGACAATTCCCTGTATAACCTACTACTTTATGCTCGGTTGGAATCTCAGTGCATGCATAAACTCCTTATATAAACTAAGACTGGCAGGCTTCGGGACGGCCTTCGTGTTCGGGTGGGAAATCGGTGTGGTAGTGTTTTTAGACGGGTTGTTGTCCGTGTCAGAGGTCGTGGTTGAGAGCAGGGAGTCTCCGTTCCTGCGTCACGCCCGGATGAAAGATGAAGACAAAGAAGCAACACAGATCTGTGTTTTGCAGAGTTTTCGGAGGGGGGGAGGAGGGTTGAAATCCTTATTAAATATTCCAAATCAAGCTTTTCCAAGCCTGAGGAGGAGAAGGAAGAAGGGTCTTAACACATGTATTGGAAAAGAAATGGGGTGCTTTAAAAAGTAATTTAAAAAAGATAATAAATTGATATTAACACATTAACTCGTCTTGATTTGATGTACTTTATTATTAAGATGTTTATTAAAGTGTTGCAACTAGTCAGTTAATTGATTAGTCCATCGTCAGAAAATGAATCTGCATTTTTACAAATAAAAATGCCAGAAAATCTCTGCTCCAGTTTCTCAATAGTGAATATTTGCTGTTTTTTTATTAAACTTCAATATCATCCTTTTTTTATGTTTGATTATGTCACCTTGGGCTTTTTGAAATTATGACATTTATCTTTTTACTATTTTTTAAATTTTATGAACCAAATGATAAATAGAAAAAGTAGTTGAGAGATTTATTGATAACAAACATAATCATTAGTTACAGCCCTAGAATATTCGAATTGTCGATCTTCCCAATTATTTTCTGTTTGGTTTATAAAATGTCAGAAAATAGTAAAAATGTCCCAAAGCCCATGTTTATGGATTCACCAAGACCAAGAGTCACGTAAATAGTAATGAAGCATTTAATTGATTAAAAACTAATTGCACAATAAAAATAGGCATTAATAAATTTGTTTACAAATGTATTTATTTAACTATGAATAAATTGACTAAATTACAAAGTAATTCATTATTTGACATTTTAATGGACAATTAAAAGAAGAAGAATGAAAATAATTTACAATGTTTTAATAAACAAATTTATTAATGCCTATTTTTATTGTACAATTAGTTATTAATCAATTAAATGCTTTATTACAATTTACGTGACTCTTGTGGTCCTCCATACATGATGACATAGTAAAATGTTATTTTGTCAGACTAACAGTCAAAACCCCAAATACATTGTGAATATTTGCTGGTTTTCTTCGTCTTCGATGATATTAAATTTAAGTACCTTCTGGTTTTTGATGTTTGAATATGTATAACTGGGGTTTTGGGAAGTTATGAAGGACATTTTTTTTACATTTTATTTACGTTTACAATAAAAAATAATCAACTAATATTCACATTTAAGAAGCTGGAACCAGTAAATTTGGGGGATTTTAACCTCAAAGTCTGATTAAAACAATTAATCGATTGTCATTTTGTGTCAATCAATTAATCCTGTAATCATTTCTTTTATTATAATTATTATAAATACTCACTACTTGGAGGTATATGTAAGAATATATTATATACAATATGTGTATCTGTAAATATATTTTCCTAAACAGGCAGTTTATCTGTATTCATGTTCTCATCTATTGTGTGTGCATCCTTTTTTATTTATTTATTTTTTTATTTTACAAGATATAACAATATGTACATATGAAATTGCTTATTGAAAAAGTAAAAAAACATTAAAAAAAATACAATAAACAATAGAAAGATATACATCTATATAGAGAAAAATACAAAATCAAAATAGATTCTCATCTGTCCATAAGCATTTATTAAACATATAGTTAGTTCTGATTGCCTTCTTATTCTTAATGTTTTTAATCATCGTTGTGCCATACTGTCTCAATTCTTGATAAAAAAAATTCAAAATTAGGTTTGGAGTCCGACCATCTCTTCTTGTGATTGTGTAATTTTCCAAAAAAATAGAATTAACTGCACATAGAACATAATATCTTTGTCCTTCTCATTACCTTCAAAACATATAAGAATGTGCTTTTCCTGAAATTGAAAGAATACAGAAATAAATAAGGGGTGAAATGCAAAGGGCAAACCTTGCATAAATAAATAAATGTATAAAAACATAATAAATACATTATAAAATAATTATTAAATAAATAAAAATATATGCAAAAATGAATAAATAAATCTAAAATTTAATAAAAATAAATACATAAATAAATAAAAGGGAAAATTAAATCGAAGAGCAAACAAACAAAGGAATTATCGATAAAAGATAAATAAATAAACAAACAAATAAATAAATAAGCAAATAAAAAAACATGTTATCAATTAATTAACGGCCACATCCATCTTCAACACCATTTTTGCAATAAATATATATATGTATATATATATATATATATACATATACATATTTATACATATACAGTATATATATATATATATATATATATATATATACATATACATATACATATACAGTATATATATATATATATACATATACATATTTATACATATACATATACAGTATATATATATATATACATATACATATTTATACATATATATATATATATATATATATATATTAAACTTTTTAAAACTTCCTACTTAAATAATGTTTAACATCCACCCAAACTATTCTGGTTTATTGATAAAACAAATGACATATTGTTTCTTCTTCTAATTCACAAGAATACTCAATATCAATTCTAAATCTCTCCAATGTATTTTTTGCTGGATATATGTGATGCAAAATTTTAAAGGAAACCTCTATAACACAATTTGTCCCCCAACTAGCCAAATTTTCCGTCAATTAATTTCTCCATGAAAGCAGAAAGCCTATTGTTGTTTGTGCATCCTGAGCTGTGTACTATATCTGCCTGTGACATCATCATTATTATTATAGGCCGACGGTGGAGGATGTGTGCGCACCTCCCTTTAAGATGCGTCTGTCATCTCTCCGTTAATAGAAAGTCATTCTGCTTGTTTTCTGCAGCAGCAGCAGCAGCAGATCTGCTCCAGCTGGAAGGAGACAAAACACACTTACTGTGGTACATTTAGTGTCGGCCGAACAAAAAACAAACCAGGAAGGAGGAAGGGGGAGGGGGGTTGAAATCCTTATTAAATATTAAATATTAAATATTAAATATTCCAAATCAAGCTTTTCCAAGCCTGAGGAGGAGAAGGAAGAAGGGTCTTAACACATGTATTGGAAAAGAAATGGGGTGCTTTAAAAAGTAATTTAAAAAAGATAATAAATTGATATTAACACATTAATTCGTCTTGATTGGATGTACTTTATTATTAAGATGTTTATTAAAGTGTTGCAATTAGTCAGTTAATTGATAAGTCCATCGTCAGAAAAGTAATCAGCATTTTTACAAATAAAAATGCCAGAAAATCTCTGCTCCAGTTTCTCAATAGTGAATATTTGCTGTTTTTTTTTATTTATTAAACTTAAATATCGTCCTTTTTTATGTTTGATTATGTCACATTGGGCTTTGGGAAATTATGACATTTTTTATTTTTTTTTACTATTTTCTAAAATAGTATGTACCAAATGATTAATAGAGAAAGTAATTGAGAAATGTATTGATAACAAAAATCATTAGTTACAGCCCTAGAATATTCTAATTGTCGATCTTCCCAATTATTTTCTATTTGGTCTAAAAAATGTCAGAAAATAGTAAAAATGTCCCAAAGCCCATGTTTATGGATCACCAATATGTCTATCCAATGGATACCATTATTGACACACAGTACACCTGCACTGAATGGACTGTAATGCTGTGCAATATGCTGCCTTCCAATGTGTAATTGTATGAAATATATTAATTATTTATTTATTTTTTATATTTTTGAGAGTTACAAGTTCTTTTAACATGGTCATGGAGCATATATATACTGTATATTTGTATTCTGGGGGTATCGTTCCTATGCAGAGGGTAGTTTAGTTTATTTATTGACAACACTGAGGGCGTTTTATATTTTAATAATGTATTTATTTATTGTGTTGAGTTGAATGTGCTTATAGTTTGTACTGTAATTACCTTGTGCCTTTTCTAGAATTCGAATGCTCAGAATTCCAATGTACTTTGTTGCAAATGGCAAATAAAACTCTAGAATCTTGAATCTTGAATCTTGAAGACCAAAAACACACACACTTACTGTGGTGCATTTAGTGTCGGCCTAACAAAAAACAAACCAGGAAGGCAGGAAGGAGGTGGAGCTGATGGAGCTGATGGATGATAGGTTGGATTGGCTGATAGGTCCTCTGCGTCTCTGCGCGTAAAGAGAGGCGGAAATGAGAGGGGGTGTCCAAAAAAAAAAAAGAGTAAATCCTATCCCTTTAAGAGCAAGTGGGACATAGCGGTGCGAGAAAAGGAGAGGAGGGGGAGAGAAGAAAGAGGAATTAAAAAAGAAAAGGAAGAAAGAGACACAGGGAGGGAGGAGGGAGAGCGGGGCGATAAAAAAAGAAAGATGACATCCTCGCAGCTGAGCGGCCGAGGTGGAGCGGGAGGCTGCGGCCCGGCGAGAGCGCCGCTCGGCCCGGGCACCGCTTGACTCCGACAACGAGGCTTCGACCAAACACCCGAGTGGCCTAGTGGGGAGAGATAAAAAATCGGGGGGAAAAAATTCATAAATTAAAAAACAAAAGCATGAGCTGCTGTGCTACCAGATTATAACATATATTGTGTTTTTCTTGCGTACATTTATTATAATAATTTGTTTATTTGCTAATAATGTAATATGCGTTTTTTTTGTGTTTTTTTTTGGTATTATTGCGTTTTTTTAGGGAGATATTTAGTGGATTAAAGTTAGAAACCCAAAGTGTAAAGAGAGCATTTGTTTTTGTTGGAGCTGGCCTGCTGCTGTGTGTGTGCTGCAGCCTGCGTTACTCAACAGCTGCGTGCATTTTAATTGACAGCATTAGAGGGCTAACACTCAATGAGAGAAAAACATATTTTTGCAGGCGACTTTATTCACGTTTTTTCAAGCAAAAATCCATCCAGAAGCTGTCGGTTTCCTGCTGCAGAACCGGGCGACTGTGTGCGCCCTCTTTCACCGGCTGGCCTCGATCATAAACCATGCGAAGAGCTGCTCTCCTCGATCTCAATCAGGAGCTGACTTTATAATCTCCATCGCCGTGGCGCAAAATGGATGCTGCTTGGAGCAATTTTCTCTTCCAGGTAGGCTTTGTTGTTGACTCTTTTGTTTTTCTGCTCTACTTTACATTTTATTCTCACAGTGTGTGTCCAGCAGCAGTCTCTCCTCTTCCACACATCTCGTATTTCACCCACAAGATAATGCTGTGACTTGTGTTTACATTTGGTGATGGCCTTTTTCTACTTGCTTCTCTCCAGAATACTCCCACCCAAAACCAAGTGGAGGGGAGCCTCCAATCAGAGCTCATGCCAGTGCATACGAGTTCTCCCCAGACCCCACCCACAGAGCACATAGCACAGCCTCCCTCCACTGTGGACACTGCTGCTCTCAGTGAGGAACCCCTGCCTGGTGAGGGACACTGCACTGCATCCTACACCTGTGGAGCAGACAAGAGTAAATACACCACACACACACAACAACTCTCTCATTTGCATAATTAAAGTGTCATTGAAAGTCAGTCATGTGATTAAAAAAAACAAAAAAACTGACTTTTATTTTGGTGATTTGCAGGTGAAAGAATTTATATTATTTCAAGAGCAGAAACAATTGACAGAAAAATAACTGGCAACTAAACTGGGAACTAAAAAACTCAAAACAAGAGTCGACACCAACAGGAGAATACACCATTGTTCACCATTGGCAGAGCATTTTGGCAAATTTTTCTTGGGTGCTACCCACATAATCAGCTGTGCTGCTCATCCCACAAATGCATGATCCTTACAAGTTGGACATCATTGTGAACGTGAATAAACAGGCTTTCCGACGATGTAAAATACAATGTCAATTAGCATTGTAACAACAGAGAAATAATCCCACAAACACAAGTTTCCGGACTTTTTTCCCAGTTTATTTAGGGCTGTCGCCTCTTAGTCGACTAATTACATGTTTTGGTCGTAGTCGACTAAGATTTTTTTTGGTCGAGGACAGCCCTACTATCTTGTGGTTCAGCATAAATTGATTTAATAGACACCAGCACCCTGACATCTGATGTCAATTGCAGGGGACAATCCTGCGCAGTATGGATGACACATACAGTACAGTAATTGCCATATGATTTTTGCATTGAACACGTTCAAAGCGGATGTAAAAAGAGATTGTATGCTTCACAGTTGGAAGCAACTACAACTATTTTGGTAATTGATTAATCATGTAAATAATTTTTTTTATGCAAAAATGACAAAAGGTCACTCCTTTCAGTGTCTCAAATGTGAATATTTTCTAGTTTTCGTTGCCTTCTATAATAGTAAACTGAATATTTTTTGGATTTTGGACTGTTGGTTGGACAAAACAGACAACATGAAGATGTCACCTCGGGCTCTCGTGATGAACATTTCTCACTATTTTCTGAAATTTTATAGACCAGACGATTCATTTTAATGATTGCAGCTATTAAACAGTGAGTTACTTACATCTTCAAATTGCCTATTGGAGCAGTAATGATCAAACGTGTTTTCACCTGCATATTATCAAAACCGGGTTGACTGAGAAGATGTTTTACAGATGTTCACTTTGCTAATTGTGGCGTTTACTGACCCATAACCACTTGATATTAACTTGAATATCAGTCATTTACTCTCTAAACCTGTTTTCCTGCTAGATGTTACTGTTTGCCTGGTTATTATAAATTACCTAAAAAAAATACAAAATCACTTTCTTCTTCTTTGAAATTAACTTTTTGTCTTTCTGTATTTCCTCCCGCCTCCCCGTGGTCCAGTGAAACAAGTGTCCCGGCCGGCCCGCGTGCCCCACATCTGTGCCATCTGCAACAAGCAGTTCAAGAACAACTACAACCTGCGGCGGCACCAGTCGGTCCACACCGGGGTACGCATGAAGGACAGGGCCAGAGAGCAGGCGGAGGGGGCAAAGGAGGGAGCAGCAGGCCAGGTGGCGGTGGCGGCCCCGTCGGCGATGGCGGTGGGGGCTGGAGGGAGGGTGGAGAGGACCACGGTGCCCCTCTCCCTGCTACACCTCTCCGCACCTCCCCTTCTCGCCCCTCCCGGCGTGCTGGCGGGGGCCCAGCAGCCTCCCCTGGGTAGTCAGGATGGTGACGGGGTTGCCATGGCTAACGTAATGGCTAGTGTTAACCCCCACGCTCCGCCTCCTGCTGCTGTCGTCATGGCCACAGGGGCGACAGTACAGGTGGGTCAGGGCCTTGTGGAGATGGCTGTCGTCAACCCCAAACCTTCGAGCATGTTGTTTCCTAAGCTGCCTGGCCACAGGGATGGTTACGCCACCTTTTTGTGTCACCTGCTTCGTATTCGACTGAAACTCTCCTGTGTGTTCAATTCTACAAAGCGTCCATGTTCAGTACTCAGTTCAGGGACCAGTAAATTCCATCCCAGCGTTTGGCACTGGTCCCCAGTTTGAGAAACAACGTGCTAGAAGCCCCCCCACGCTCCCCTGCATGTTCTCTGTAACACAAACCGTGTGAAAGCAGATAAAGACTTAAAATCAAGTGGGAGGTAGTTCATCTAACATGCCAATCAACTGTCAGAGTATCTGTGTGCATTTGCATGGCTTTAACAAAAAGATATAAACACGTTACTATAGTTGTATTTTTTTTTTTTGGTGTGTATACAACCGTAATTCTGCTTTCCATCTAAACTCTGCAGTGTGTTCATCTGCTTGTCTGTTTCTGCCTCAGCGGCCCTCGAATCCCAACCCGAACCCGGTGAGGAAGAACCACGCCTGCGAGACGTGCGGGAAGGCTTTCCGCGACGTTTACCACCTCAACCGCCACCGCCTATCCCACTCGGACGAGAAGCCGTTCTCCTGTCCCATCTGCCAGCAGCGCTTCAAGAGGAAGGACCGCATGAGCCACCACGTGCGCTCGCACCAGGGTGGCGTGGAAAAGCCCTACGTCTGCCCCCACTGTGGCAAAGCTTTCTCCAGGTGAAAACATACACTGTCAGGGTTGAGTTAGTAGAAGAGAAAGACATCTTTTAGCTTAGCTGAAGACCCCAAAGTGCTTCTTTCTGGCTTTTTGCACAAATGTTTACACCTCTACTTTTGAAATGATGTGAAAACATGAAGCGTTACTCGTCTTAATATGTCGACTCTCTTTCTCTCCCCAAGGCCCGACCATCTAAACAGTCACGTGAGACAGGTGCACTCCTCAGAGCGACCCTTCAAATGCCCGGTGCGTCATGTTTATGTCATATCCTCACCTGGCAGCTGCACACAACATAGTTTTTTTAGTTCATTCATGTTAACAATGACCTTGTTTATTCCAGATTTAACTCAAGGTCGAGGTCTTGTACGTTACTGTACTTTAACCTGTGTGTCCTCAGCAGCCTCGTACTGATATCCGTTGACATGAGATAATGAACATTGAGGATATTACCATGGAGGCTGATCTGGATATAAAGTACATGCCTTTCTGAAGCATAATACGAAGCAGGTGTAATTGCACCGTAATTATAACATTTACATGCAGCAGCTCAAAGCCTGATATTTACATGAGCATGACAAACGTACTTCATCACGTACTGTACATTTTATGAGGTTATTTTCCATAAAAGAGTTGTTTCTTTTAGTGCACACATTTTTTTCAAACTACATGTGCGTAGGTTTTTATATATTTCTCTGTAATCACGCGTCGTTTCCATCTTTTTTCTCAGACCTGTGAGTCCAGCTTTGCCACGAAGGATCGTTTGCGCGCGCACATGATTCGCCATGAGGAGAAGGTGCCCTGCCACATCTGTGGCAAGCTCCTGTCTGCTGCTTACATCACAGATCACATGAGGGTGCACAACCAGTCACAGCACCACGTTTGCCACCTCTGTAACCGCAGTGAGTACACATGCTTTCGTTTACTAGTTTACATTAAAGCGTCCATCATCAATGTTTCCATATTAAAGGGCGGGTCCATTATTATTATTATTTATTTTTAAGGTTTTTATATCATTCTGTAGCTTCACAGTGGTGTTCCTTTTGTATTCAAATCTGAACATTGAAATTTTGGTCAAAGTACATACTGTATGTTTTAGTGTCAAAATGCTAGTTACTCAGCAAACCCCTTTGATGATGACGCTGCTACATGTATACATCCTTATAGTCAGCATATTAACATTACATACAGTAGATGGCAGTGGGCAGCAGACAGGAGTACCGGCACGGAAGCTAAGCAATGTACCGCTGTGTGGACGCCACGTTCTATAGAGCTTTAAAGCAGCTTTAAAGCAGCTTTAAATTCAACCTCTTGTAGCTTTGTGTAAAAGAGCAAGGTTATTTATTTGTTTAATGATATGATGAGATGCTATTTCACCACAGCCCCATTTTCAGTGTTTATTATTGTCCTTTTAAAGGTCCTTTCCTTTCCTCCATCAGGCTTCACCACGCTGACGTACCTTCGCGTCCACGCCCAGAAGCACCACGGCCAGGAGTGGAAGGACAGCCCGGGGGGCTTCGGCGGCACGGCCTCTGGCGGCATACTCGTCTGCCACCTTTGCGGCGTCCATTGCAAGACGCCCGTCCAGCTCCAGGGCCACATGGGCACCCACAACAGCCAGGGTAACCCGAGCCCCATCACCTCTAACGTGGCTGGCAGCAGCTCCGTCTCCCTTAGCAACATGGTGACGGCGCCCACCGTGTATGTCACTGGCAACACGGTGGTGGACCTGCTCGTCACGGACTGCTCGAGCATCGCGGCGCCACAGTCCCACAGTTAGCAGTAGAGAGCTCAGCAATAACAACCTCAGTCCCTTAGCAGAGGGCAAGGTTAGAGAAGGTTAAAGTTACGCGTAGATGCTGATCCGGTTTCAGTTTGTTGTAATGTCCCCACTTATAGGTAAGGTTAGGATTAAAAGGTGGGGGAGATTAACTCCAGTCAGCGTTGAAGGGCAGTATCGCCGCAGAGCTGGAGCATCGGAGGAAAGGAAGCTGTATTAATAGAGCGATGAAGTCATGGAAAGCGGGGGCTTTGTGGCTGCAGCAGGTTCATTGACACTAACGACAAACATGGATGTGTTGTCCACATATTCCTGAATGCTCTCGTGCATTTAAGACTCCAGTGAAACTGTGGTATTGTGTGCATCTACTGTATTACTCTCCCCTCTCTGCCCTCTCTCTCTGCACCCCCTCCTCAACCCCTGGCATTGGCTGCTCTCTGCAAGTGCACCCAGTACTGTATATCTCTCACCAGCTCTGATCTTACCTCCATTTTGCAGCTCACTTATTGAGAATCCAAATGGCTTTGCGTTAAGAAGCAGTAGGGAGGGAATAGCTCTCAGAAAAAAACATAACGAAGAAACCAGTAGAAAAGGAAAGTTGTGTGTGTGTGTGTGTGCGTGTGTGTGAGTCAGGGCTCCGCTAGCATGTTAGCTTCACAAAACTAAAAATCAACATTTGATTTTGCAAAAGCTGTAACGGCAGGTTATTAAAGTCTCTAGAGGGGCTGTTTATTGATCAGGACAGACGGCCATACGCGTTGTGGTCACGTATGGAATTTGTGGGATGTACTTTTGTTCATTTTGTTTCCTAAAGGTACAGAGATAAGAATAGAGTCGCGTTCAGGAGTGTCGAGCACCTTAAAATCGTTATTGTTTGATTCAGCGAGGATCAAAATGGGTTTGAGATTTCTTGGATTTTCTTGCTCTGAGTCTTCCTCTCTGGGTCTGGCCATTTAAGAAAAAAGAAAAAAAATGCTAATCAACACTTCAGCTTCTGACATGGCAACTCTTGCACCAGAAAAACTACCTTTTTTTTGCATGAAAAGTCATGCTTATTGTTAGGGAGCTGTCATGACAAAAGAAAACAGCAGTTCCACCGAGTTAGCTGGCTGTTAACAATAATATTTATAAAAGTGTTGATTTTTATTCAGAACGTTTTTAACATTGTCGGCCATTCATTTGATTGTAACCGTCATCGCCATAGTCCTTTTTTTTTTGTTTTCTCTATGTACCAGTCCAATGGGTGAAACTTATGCATTAGATTTAGTCATTTAACTCTGTATAGCACATAATGCTCTGAGCGCAAGTCATTATCGTTCTACATTAATCACGTGAAGAATGGTCACCTGTCCGTCGAATATCTTTGGTTGCTTTGAGTTCTATTGTGAGTGACGTGGTGTCGAGAAAGGGCTTATAAAGTCACAAGTACAATGGGAGTTTGACACCACTTGGTATGCTGTAAAACAAATCCTGGTTTTGTACTGGAGTGCTTTTTCAGTTTTGTGTTAATATGTTACCTTGAAATTTGTAGTTCTTTCTTCCTTTTCCTTTTTTTTTTTTTTTCTTTGGAAATGTGTTCTTCCTGTTGAGAAAAGTAGTGATTTTATTAAAACGGTTAATTTTAGGTTTTTCTCCATCACACTAAGAAAAAAATAATACCTCTACTCTAGGATTATGTACAGCTCTTGTGATACATCTTAATGCCTTATCGTACTCAACTGCATTTTAATTCTTTTATGATGAAATATTTCAAATCTTAGTCATGGATTCATTAAGAATATTAATGGGATGTATTTATATTTATATTTTTATATTTCTCAACAGTATGCATGTCTAAAAGGTTGTTAGAGCAAAAAAAAAAATCGACGATGCTTAATACAGTCATAAATATTATGTTATTTTGTAGATGACGTAGAGATCATGTTATTATTTTGTAATTTGGACAATTTAAAGTAAAAAGAGTAAACGGGCTTTGTTTTGTGTGCTGATCTGTTCACCTACTACACGTCATCTGTAACACTTTAGAATAAGGGTACAAAACACATGCTGTAGTGATGCATAATT
This sequence comes from Sebastes fasciatus, assembly GCF_043250625.1. NCBI lineage: Eukaryota > Metazoa > Chordata > Actinopteri > Perciformes > Sebastidae > Sebastes > Sebastes fasciatus. The sequence continues at coordinate 13,545,129 of NC_133814.1, forward strand.
AACACATGACTCATGATGATTTAATGTGTGAAATGCAGGATGTGTTATGATTTCCTGTTGCTCAGAAAGGATCGAGTCACTGAGTGTATTTTATTAGCTGACGCATCAATGAAAATTAACTCACAGTTAATTTATATTATTTATATGCCACCACATTAGTACCCAGTTACACAGAACATTTCCGACCCACGCATTTGATCAGCCTCTCTGAAAGAAATAGATATATGAAGCTGTTTTAGTCAGACGCAAACATGTACAAGTTGCTGCATGACCCAAGAGACAATAGATGAAAAAACAAATCAATCCTTAACACTGTTAGTGGAAACATTTCCATGACAACGTGACTTCACATCGACATAATTCTTGCACAGCTACAACAGAAGTTATCTTAAAATCAATGGTGATTATCAGAGAGGCTTTTTTCTAGATACAAAGATCAGCTCTTGCAACACTTATGATAAATGTATTCAATAGTTTCTGTCAAGAAATGTCTGACAAAGGTACCGAGCTATTCAATAAGTTTAGTGTTGGCAGAGTGCAGGATCAGATTTTTTATACTTATTGGCTGCGTTCCAAATTGCATACTTTTTCTTTTTACTTTTAGTACACACTGCAGCTTCCCTTACAAAGTACGTGCTGTGTCAAGCAGTATTCATACAACTGGGACATACTACTTTGTCATAACATTGTGCCTTGAGCTTTGACCCTCTTGCTCATACAGCATATCTACTGCGCAGAGGATTGTGGGTCAGAATAGCCAGAAAAACATGCTGCAACATGCGACTGGATGTAGTAGAACATCCTGGTATTTTTGGCATACTACATTTGACATACTATGTATTGGACATACTAAATCTTTTTCTGGCATACTAAATGGTATGGTAGTATGGGTATTGGAACGCACATACTATTCTCCCAGGCACCTGTTTACATACAAAAGTGCAAAGATCACTTCCTATTTCCTGTATGACGTCTTGCTAGATAAATCACTTTAATCCAGTGTTTAAAAATCATGCTAAGAGGAACTAATTCTCTCCGTTGACAGTAGCATAAAATACAGTGGAAAAGAATGAAACACAGGCTATGCTGTGTGTTTCTTAACCTTGACAAACGCGTTCTCACACTATAACAATGCTATCACTGTCAGCATCACTGCATAGTAAAGCTGAACACAACATGTTCAGACACATCCTCTACAAACTGTTTAAAGTAAAGTAGGTACACTAAGTTCATTCTGACACTTACACACAAAATAACTCAACAATTAAGTTATAAAACTGAGATTTTTCTTCAACATCTACTTTCTTTCTTGGCATTTTAGAGATATATCTACTTTTCGGTTGTAGAACTTTTCATGGTCTTGTAATTCATGGCAAATATACCAAGTGTTTCATTTGATTTTACATTCAAGACAGGACTGCTCCTATTCCTCAGAGCTGTATGACTGGTGACTAAAACTGAAGCATTGTACTCAATTTGTCCTACTGACTTCTGGTTTCACTTCCATACAGAATCAGAAATACTTTATTGATCCCTGGGGGGAAATTGGGAGACTGCACTTTACTGGATTTTCAAATGGCAAAAGTTACACTTTTTGTAGGCTCTCTAAGGTCTTCATCAACATTTCTGACCAGTCGTAAACGGACCAGCGGCGGAGGAGGTTGAAGGTACAATGTTTTGCAACCTTTGCTTTGCTTCTTACAGTTAGGCTACTATTTTAGAGAGTATGGCTGATTTTGAAAAAATATCTAATTGCGATTTTTTTTTTGACTGATATTGCATTTACGATATTAGAGGGAATGGTAATTTTTACATCATTATTCTCATTTTCATTGAAAAACATTAAAATGATAATGGTGTGATTTTTGTGGGGATCTGTACCAAACAAAGATGTTTTCTTTAGTCTTTAGAGTATGATGTGTAGTCCAGGACTGCAGCACCACAAAATTTAATTCAGAATGGTAATTTTACACAAAATGTTGTGCCTCCTCCTGCGATTTGAATATTGCCTCAATAAAATTTTGATTAATTGTGCAGCCCCAGAGTACCATATTCTATCTCTCTAGAATCTTGCCATCATGTTATTTACCTCAAAGGGTATATCTCACAAGTTTGTGTAGTTAAACCTGGAGTAGGGAGATTGTTTTTGGCATCATTGGGCAAACATTCAATAATAACCTTTCAGCATATTGTAATTCAAGTGTTCTGAGAGAAAACTAGACTTGTGCACCTCCTCATGGCTCTGTTTTCAGGCTTTAAAAGAATCTAGCCCGTGACGGGAGACTTTGGCCAATCACAGGTCATTTCAGAGAGAGAGGGTTCCTATTGGCTGTGCTTCAGCTGGTGGGCGGTGCTTGGTATTTCCCCAACTGATCTCAACATGGTTGTCCGGTCACAAACTTTCTCATTTTACAGCTAAACAGTACACTACAAGATATGTTTCTTGAAACATTTGAGGTGAGAAATAGGCATTACAGTAACAGAATATCAACGCTGCCTAGTTTGACCGTTTGATCGGAGTTCACAAATGATTGACAGCTGCTCAGAGACGGCAGGCTCCAGCTCGGCTGTGATTGGTTGTCTTTCTTCCGGTTTGTGAAATCTTGCAGATGCCATTAGGAGGACCGCAGGACACCGGAGTACTTCTTGAACTCTTTAACAGATTTTTTTTTGCAGTGTTGCATTGATTGGTATGTAATCTGCAAGCCTCCAAAACATATCAAGGTTTGCAATGCTGCAAAAATGTCTGAACCATGAACCTACAAAAGCATCTCTGATAATGTGCAGATAAAGGCTGATAATTGATTAGTTTATTTGCAAAAAGCAAAGGTCAAATGACTGATCTCTTTACAGACATAAATGGTAACTATCTGAACGTCTTACAATGCTTCTTTTGATTAAATACATAAATGCTTGTTGCTGAGTGCTGTTGTTGAAATTGTTGTTTTTTTTCTTCATTTCTTTGAGGTATTTATTTGTTTTGTCTTATCTTTTATTTGTTTTCTTTGTTAGATATGTGAAATACATGAAATGTCATGTCTCTCTTTCTTTGATTATACTGTGGAAATTCTGACTAAACATTTAATTGTATAATTTAATTATTAATATGTGTTCGTCTGTCTGTATGTGTATATATGTTTATATGTTTATATGTAAAAATCAATAAAAAAATATTGTTTAAAAAAACCCCATAAATGCTGAATCCTTTTGTTTGCATGTGAATAACTGTGTTTTTTAAGTGGACAGATTGGATATTGCAAATATTGTTTAAAAAAAATACATAAATGATGAATCCTTTTGTTTGCATGTGAATAACTGTGTTTTTTTTAAGTTGACAGATTGAATATTGCAAATTCTGATTGCAGCTTGAATGGATGCCCTCCATTATGGGGAATCCACTCAACGTTTCCCTGCATAAGAAAAACCCAATTTCCAAAAATGCAGTGCAGCGACTGGTGCAAATGTTCTCGTCATGACATGAGCTGCTGCTGCCTGGACCTGTAGGAACAAGCTGGCGCAGCAGCAGTCAATCCACAGCGTTGAGTCAAGCTGCATCATATGAGAGGACTGAGAGACAAGCTGCATCTCTGCTGCTGCTGCTGAGAGACACACGAGATGACATAAGCTAGCATTACCTTGAACACCTGGATCAGATTGTGCTTTATAGTCAGTTTTATTGAGCTATTTGCTGCTTAAGCTTGCTATAGAAGCAGGCCAAGTCACCAGATGCTCCCAGCTGAGCCTCCCTCCTCACATAGATGTCATAGATCCGACCTGCTGCAGGCTGTAAGCGTTAGCTCGCCGCCGCTGCTGCTGCTGCTGCTGCTAGCCTCCAGACACTGAAGTGGCCACATAAACATGCGGATCATCGAGGCGGAGACCCGCGGGACATCTCTAAACAACGCCTTCTGCAGAACACGAGTCTCCACTAGCCGCTGACTGGACTCTGCAGGAGTCTTTGTGTAAATGTTTTCATTTATTCTAAAACATGTGGAGCTAAACTCACAAATCAGTTAGCTAGTTAGCTTAGCTTAGTTGCTAACCGCTACAAACAAATAACAAGCTAACAAAACAATTAGACGTTTCTATAAATGAGTCACAAAACATGTGCCATGTTATATTAAATTATCAGGTATTGTTTATTGGGTGTCACCGTCTTGCTAACTGCAGTTATTTTAATGAAAACAGACTAACTGTCTTAGTTAGCCACATTTCGGGAGATGCTAACGCTGCTAGCTCACGTTGCTAGCTCACGCTCCTTGCTAACGTAGCTAGCGTCATTGTTAGCATTCAACAGCGCAGACAGTTGGTTCATGCTCAGCTTACCTAAGCGAGGGAGGACATTTGATGATAGCAGTGTCTGTCTCTGTGCACTTCATATACACACTCACATGCTGGCTGACCTCCTTGCTAAGATACATAACGTTAATGTGTGTTACTTGTAAGCTGGCTGGTGTTAGTGTGAGGTTCAGTAGCCGGTGTGTTTGATGTTAGTTTAGTACAGTAAAGTACATTAGACTGTGTGCTCTCTGACTCAACATTGATTTAGACAAGTTAACAGTTGATCAGCTTCGATACCAGAGTAGTTTATGTCAACATACCGGTCTCCTGTGTGGTTACATATCTGTCTCAAAGCTTGGCTTGGATATCGTTTTTCCAAACAGGTAACATTACCTCACGTTGTTTTCCAGGACCTCTGAGCTCCAGCAGCTCATTCTTATGTCGATATCTTTCGACGTTCAGGATTTAAAAAAAAAAAGCGCAATGCGTATTTTGCTAATGGATTTCAACTTTTTATTGAGTCAGCTATAGTGTAGTGTAAGCAAACCGCATTAAATTACCACATGGTTGCTATAAAGTGAATAAGGTGCACAGTGTTATGTCATCAGATGGATAGAGAGCAGTGCATGATGCACAAAAGGGCACTGTACTCAGTATTTATATGCTGCTTTGGATCCCAGGTCCTTTTCAACATTTAAAACAAACCTGTTTTCCACATTGTGCCTGGGCTGTCTATGACACCCCATCTGTTAACCTCACTTTCATCTTTATTGTACATAATAGCCTCAAATGAAGCTAGAACAATGTGCTCCCACAATACTTGTGTTTTTATTACACAAACAAATTGTGGACAGTATTCACTGCGTTCACAGGACTTCTTTGTGCTCTCTGTCCCAAAAGCTCGGACAAAAATTGGGGAAAGGACTTTTGCATATTCTGCACCCTCAGCCTGGAATTTGCTCCAAATTGACCTAAAAATCAAGGAGCTGGTAGCATTAAATATTTTTAAATCTGAAATGAAGGCTTTAGAAGCAGACTCTATGGCATGCCATGTTTTTAGCCCCCTTGTTGTACAGCTGACTCCCAGAAAAGTTGCTTTTTGTCCCCTCATTTGTCTTTAGATAGTTCTCTTTTAATGCAAATTTTAGTGCTTTTAGTGTTTGTGAATTGTATTTTATCTCTATTTGTGTCTGTCTGCAACTTTGTGTTCTTGCTGCTGACTGTCTTGGCCAGGTCTCCTTTGGAAAAGAGGTTCTTAATCTCAATGGGACTAAACTGGTTAAATATAGGTTAAATAAAAAAAGAATGTATTGCCACATATGTTGGACTTTGATAGTGTGCTATGTTTGTTATCTTAGTAAGAGCAGCCAAATGTATATGCATGGGAGTTGCCGCTAGTGAGATCAATATGTTTATTCACATGTTTTTTTTTTTTTGTGTGTTTCAGAGAGGGGAAAGAGCGACGGATCTCCAGGACCAGATTGCACGCTGAACTTTTTGCCTCTCAGACAGATCGCCAGGGACCATGCTGACCATTCTAGCTGCTGGGTCTATGTTCTTTCCAGGTCTTTTCCTGCTGTCCAAACAATGCCTGAAGTCAATTCCAGCGCTAAGGTGGAGCGAAGGAGATGCTGTCATTGTATCTGCAAGGTGAGATCTTCTAAAAACTTGTTTATTCTTTTAAGTGTGCCTCCCAAAATTCCAGTACTGAAGTGGTGCTTTTACAGCTGTACCATCCAAGCTGTTTTAGACTTAAGCTCATTTGCAGTTTTTTTGCATGACTCATAGGGCTGTCCCGAATACCCTTTTTTGGGCTTCGATGAGAAATATTCAAAGGTATTCAAAGCTTCACGGCGCGGCGCATCACAGCAGGCTGACATGTTCTTATATCTGTCGGTCTCCATCTCCCCCCATTTCAGTGACCGGGCCAGAGCAGCTGCCGCACTACTGTACACACACGCAGCTCTACACACAACAAACAGCAATATCTGTCTGAGAATAACTAAAAATAATTAATGTTGAATATTAATAATGCAGGATTATTCCTTATTTCATGGGCTATTTGGGGATTTATGCATTATTATTACATACTTAAAAAAATAAAACAAAGCATTCAAATACTGATTTCGAGGTCGAATACCATGGCAACGGTTGAAGCTTTGAAGCATTCGGGTCAGCTCTATTCAAGTATGACAGGTTGTTGCAGCTGCACTTTTTACCAAGAGCTTTCAGCTGCATATTGTTTGCAATAAAAGCGTAAGGGCACTGCTCTCTTACCATGTGTTGACTAGACAGTCTAAAACCGTTCATTACATCGGCTAATGAGAAATACATTATTTGTTGTTAACTTGCCGTCCTCTGCTCCCAGGTTGGTTTCATCAGTTCAGGCAGTCATGGCCTCCTCAGCTGGCTACATCATTGCTTCTTCCTGCGAGGACATCCTCGAGGACCAGTAAGTCAAGAAACGCTCACCAATATATTCCAGCCCATTCGACCAGTCTGTCCTGTCTTTTAAATGCATGTAACAAATCCACTGTCACAACTTTGTAATTTAAAAGGCTTTTAAGATGCACTATGCAAAGGCACTTTGGGTTATACATCAGCTACAAATGTATACCAAAAATGTAACTTAATATTGATGCCTTGACACATAGCTGCGAATGTCAGGTGCTGTATAAGAGTGTATAAGCAGTTTTTTCTCATTAAAACTGCTCTGTTTGAGGGAATTTTTCCTATTTAATTGATATCTAATCATTCCTTTCTGTTTTAAAAGTCTGCTTTTCTCCCTCTCTACACAGGCATTGGCTGACAAGCGCTTACATCATGTTTGCTGTCCCCTACTTTGTGTACGACATCTACGCAATGTTCATGTGCTACTGGTACAAGCTACGGGTCAAAGGGCATGAGGAGGCCTCGGCAGCGCCCCAGCACATGAGCACAGCAATGACCAGCTACTTGCGTCGCGAGTTCCTCATGGTGCTGCACCACGTTGTCATGGTCACCGTCTGCTTCCCCGTCTCTGTGGTAACTGTCACCCGTTGCTCTTTCTGTTGGGCTGAGATTTCAGTGAGGCGAGGGAGGAGTATAGCACTGAATTATCTCTATGCAGATACCTACTCTTAGGTAGTTTTAGCATTTTTAAATCTTTTTTTTGTGGTTATGGGAAAGTGTACCATTTTTTTCTTTTAACAGTATACTTTTTATACAGTATACATCCACAAGTTGGTCTGACTCTGGGAAAGTAAAATGTTTTGCTTGTTATATATTTAGCTCTTTAGCTATATATTTATTTCCAGAGGTGTATTTATTGCAAATCTACCAAAAAGTCCACCAAGGAACAAAGCTGTAATTGCATTCCAGACAAATAATCAACCTCTTTCTCTCTCTCCCTCTAGTTTTGGCGAAGAAAGGGAGATTATTTCCAGGGCGTAATGTTCATGGCTGAGCTCAGCACTCCATCTGTCTGCTTAGGAAAAATACTCATCCAGGTAAGTGTCTTGGTTCAGCCTCAGAGAAGATTTGGGTGCGTTGTTGCATGTGCATGTGTCGCACTAAAGTTCTTCTGCACTCTCCACTTCCTTTTTTCCCCCTTTTTCATTCAACGGAGAATATATTTCCGGTCATTCCCAGCATGCAGCTCGTTCATCTCAGGCTCCTGTTGACTTACATGAGCAGCACTCGGTCATTTACTGGTAACACAGTTTGCTTGAATACACACTGTAGGAGCTGCACCCACCCCACCTGTGTTAGGTTTGTGTGGATGTGTGTACAATGCTTCGGTGTCTGGGTGAAGGTTTTCCCTCCACTGCTTTCTGCTCAACCCCCATCTGAGGCTCCCACAGCTGTTAGCCTCTGAATATAGCCCCTAGTATTTAGCCTGGATATTCAGCAGATACAATATCAGCTTGTCCTTCTACCCTCTATCACTCAACACCCCGCCCCTCCCGTCCCTGACAACAGTGCATGTGGCAGTTTGATAAACAACTGGCTAAAAGCTGTGGCTTCGTAGAGCCGCCCTCTTATATACCTATAGAATAAAAAACAATGGGGTCTTTAGTGATGGGATGCCATGTAATCCTAGTAGGGCACTTGTGAATGGGCGAGAGGAAAACCTGTTTTAGAGAAATGCGTATCCTCAGTGTTATCTCACTGAAGCAGGTTGAATGTTCATGATAAAAGTGAACTCATCAACAAATGAGAATGTAAAAACAAAAGGACTGCTTCACTGACACACACACTTTCCTACCAGCTGCATGGCATACCCGTGCTCTCCATCGCCAACGTGTTCAGTCCATGCAGATAGTATTAACAAATATAACAATGTTAGTTTCAACAATAAAAAGATTAACCCCGTCAGCTTTCACCAAACTGTTACTGCTTGCTTTTCTTTCTCCCTCTCTCTCTTTCTCGACCTCCCTCTGTTTTTTTCTCTGCTCTCAGTACAAACAGCAACACACTCTCCTGCACAAAGTGAATGGGGCTCTTATGCTGATCACTTTTTTCATCTGTCGAGTCCTCCTCTTCCCTTACCTCTACTACGCCTATGGAAGGTATGTCTGTCTTTCCATCTCTTTTTTTCTCATGTTTCTGCTGTCTCGCTCAGCTTGGGTCGGTAACTTGCACAGCCACATGATCTATATATATTAAGGATGTAAGACTCGCGTTTACGCTCCTTTTATGTCTTTGGATCCAGGTACGCGTCCATTCCCTTCCACATGGTGCCCCTGTCGGTGCCCTGGCACACTAACCTCGGTGCTGCTCTGCTCATGGCGCCCCAGCTCTATTGGTTCTCCCTAATTTGCAGGGGTGCCCTGCGACTATTCACGGGCTCCTCCCGCTCTCAGAGACCGCGCGCGACCACTGGCGCCGCCAAGGAGAGGCAGACGGATGGCAACGCGTTGCCCCAGCCCGCCAACGGCTACAGCACGCGCTCCTCAGAGCCCGAGCTGGCCACTCACTGAGAAGAGTGGAGGGGAGGTTGGGGGAGGTTGGGGGAGGGAAGGAAGGCGAATGTACCAATGAGTATGTAAAGGAAAGAAAGCTTCGAGGAGAATGAGTGAGACTTGAAACAAGTAGCAATATGAAGAGAGCTACAGACGATGGCCTCAAATCGCGCTGAAGTGTTTGTGTCCAGCAGTCAAACTCAAAATGATTTTGGTCGCTGGCCTTCAAACACTTCAGCTTCTCAGTTTGTAGGAAACAAGTTGGAGTGTTAGTGCACTCAGTATTTTAAAGATGTCATCGGGCACTGTGACAGATAGGAACATGCACTGACCTGAGAGGAATCTGCCTGGATGTATAGCGAGCATAGGTGGCTATTTCCCTCATGTAGATCAAAATTCAGTCCTCTCTGCCTCACGGTATAGGAAGAGCAGGAAAATAGGAATGTATAATATTGTATGTTTAGTACATTTGCTGTAGATGGAAGGCCTAATTCAGTTTAGTAATGAAAGAAGACCTTCAAAGAAGAAAAAAAAATCCCGGCTAAGCAGTATTTTGACTTGTTAGTGTTTAATATCTGTATCCTCTATGTAGTCACTGTCACTCTAACAAAATGTAACCAACCTGCAGACTGACTCATCTTTTAGAAGAGATAATCTCATAAGACTGTATTCTGCTGCCTTATCCCTTTTTCCCCCCATTCTTTGCAGTTTCTTTAGGTTTTTATTTATTTTTTATCCTCAGAGGAGAAGGACGAAACAGAAAAATGTGACGGGTGTACATAGCCGATGTAAAATTGTCCTTATTTCCATGTCAGTATTAGGTCAATGTTGGTTTTCACTTTTATTTTATTTTTTAGGTTTTGTTTCTAAAGATGTTTTTGAACAATGACATTTCAGCATTACAACAAAACATTTCACCGTTTTACAGCTTAGTGTGCGCAAACCTCCCCCGGACGTCACGGCAGTGCTTCACGTTTCAGTGTAGATATGACTTCATTCCATTAACTGGTATCACAAAGTGTTTTTTTTGCATACAAGGAAGTGACGCACAGTAGCAGTCACTTTAAAATGAGTGTTTTTTTAGTTTGGTGCTGATATAAATCTCAAAATATCCATTTGATTGGCTGGAATATTTCAGTAAGGGATCCATAAAATTTGAGGATTTATAGATTTGTCAGGGGATTTGCAATGTTTGCAGTTTGAAGGGAAACAAAAGCGAAAAGTAGTCTCGCAGGGACGTGTTCCCGCGTGATAGACATGCAGCACATTTATTATGATGTTCCTCATTTATTTTTTAACCATTATTAAGTCTATGAATTGTTTTAAGCCTTTTACATTGTACGAATAACTTCAATCATTTAGCCGTTTATTTGAGCCACTGGTTCTATGAACCTCTTATGAACAAACTGGCTAGTTTTATCATTTCATGTTTGTTTTAAGCAGCTTCACTGTCCTAGAAATGGGTCAAGAAAAAATGAAAACAAAGCTCAGAAACCATCAAGACAGGCCAGCGTGTGCCAAAACATCCGGACAACTGTGGGCATGTTGAACACAGAGCATCCATTCCCCCCGTTCCATGAACTCGTAAGGTACTGCTTCTTGACGATACTAAAACATTTCAACTGATGTACTGTATATTCCACAAAATGCTCGTTATTTATTTGTAAGTATTTATTTATTTATTTATTTGGTTTGTGGTTTTTGAATGCATATTTATGCATACATATTATACTATATGCTTCTGAGCCTTATGTGAAGGCTGTATTGTTACTCCAACTTAGCTAAAATATACTTCTCTGTCCTGAGCCTGCCTCGAGTCTTTTTTTTCTCCCCTAAGTTTTGTCAATGTTGAAAATCTGAATTTATCAAATGCCATTTTTTAAAATCATAATCCTAGTTTGAACCTCACTGCCCCTTTGTAAGGTAAAAGTGAGCCACTAGAGGGAGCCAGAATCTATGTATTTATGAAATGAAATTACTGCTTTGGGTACATTTTAAGCATTGGAAAGTGGACTAGATCTCTGGTTAGGGGTCACCAAAGCTTCACGGGGGGCTGCGAGGACTTCTTGATTTTAATGGTGTAAGACAGCTTTTTAAAAAAATATACAAGTTGGCCTATATCTCAGCATGTCATTCATTTCTGTGAAGAAAACTAAATGGAATTGTTATTTTTAAAGTTTGGATTATTATTTAAGATAACAGGATAAGGACACAGGGAAGACTTGAACACAAGCTGCATTCACAGAGCCTTCCTTCTCTGCTCAACAGCCTCGTCCTGCATTAGAAAAGAACGCAGTTAGGAAAAACCAAAGAGCTAATATGACAACGGCCAAGCGTAAGGGAGAAGAAAACACTGAATTTGACTAAAATAAATAAGGTATTATGTATGTATGATTGTTTAAAAAAAAAAATTATATAGACAGAATTGTATTGAAAGTTACTAAAATAACAGGAAAACTCATCTCTGATGCCATATTCACAGGAAATAATCTGCTCAAAATTCATCCAAATGGCTCGTTTTACGCAAACTTCCTGCGTTCACTATTTGGGTTAATTGCACAATTTATCAGTAGTTCTGTACTATTATTGTTATGCATTAACTATAATATGAAATATCCATATGTCACTAAGTCAGGGGTCGTCAGTTTACTCAATGATAGAAAAGGGGTCCTGTAAGGAAAAAGGTCGGGAAACATTGGACTAGATGATACTCTCACTACGGTACAATATAAAACTGCTTTTAATTGTCTGTTTTATGAAAGGAAATCCACCTGTTGAATGAAATGGTGTACTAGGCCAGGCCATTGTGGGAAATGTCTGTTAATGAGCTTTATTGCAATATGGGTTGAGGTGGGGGCTGTATATGATTTTTTTTGTATAAATGTGATCATATACCTTCACTTGCCAGGTATTTAATTCACACAATACATCTTTATATTATTTTATCCAAGAAGTTTAACAAACTTTAGTATATCACAATGTATACTGCTATCATGATCGTACGCTGTTACAAAAGATTTTTATCACCCACCCTTACTGCACACCGATAACAGCAGTTAACATTCTCCAGAGTTAAAATGTTTATTGCCAACATACAAAACACACATAAAAAACATACAAAACTTGTTACATAAAAAAATTCAAGTTTTGAAAAAGCCTTGGAAAGCTCATATTGGCCTCATTTGTCTGTGGTCAAGTCCTCATCTCTTATCAATACTTCAGTATCTCCTCTGTCTCGGGGAGAAGATGGTGTTGGGGTTGCTGTCTCGCTCCCTCTCCTTTTCCCGCTCCTTCTGGCTGTTTGGAGACAAAGTCTCCTCCAGCTTCTTCTCGCTCTTGAAGAGATCTCGACCCGTGCGCATGATGTGCTCCTCGATTTTGCGGTGGCGCTTCATGTCCGAGAGTACTTTGTCCAGCCGAGCTTCCCTTTTCACAGAGGAGCGGGCTGAAGATCCTGAGAGAGAAGAGAGAAAACGTCAATAAAACACCATTCATTTAGCTTATGCGGTTCACGGTTTTAAACATCAAATCTCACTGGTTATTACCTGGTGTTCTGCGTCTGTTCACGAAGGCATTTTTCGGAGTGGCTTGTGTTTCATCAAAGTCAAACTCAGTTGGAGTTAGAGGCCTGGAAAAATAAAAGTCATGAGGCTTCACATGACCTGTACACAAACCAGAAGTCTTCCAGATGAAATGATGAGAAATACATGTAGTGTGTACCTGCGGTCTCTCTCCTCCCTCTCTCTGTCCTTTGCCATGTCTTCCTCGTCGTCTCTTTCCGGCGAGGGTGTACGTTCGGGCGTAGGGGGCCTCCTGGGAAGGGGCACAAAGTTCAATTCCAGCTTCTCCCCTTTAGAGAGGAGCTCATAGAGTCTTTTGATCTCAGCGGTAGGGGGCATCCAGTTTTTGGGGTCCTCCATTTCCTCGTCGCTGTACGCCAGCTCCCATTCGCCATCCGCTCCTGCAGCCTGCTTTCCCTCCTCACCGTCCAGCCCCGAGTCTGCCCGAGGTTCATCCTTGTGTACTTCTCCCTCCACTGCATCTGTGTCTCCATCTGCAAAAATGCGTAGAAAGGCAGTTTTACAAAAGCATAATTGTAGCACTTCAGTATTACATTTTATTAGGGCCGTCCCGAATACTATTTTGTGGGCTTCGAAGCTTCGGTGAGAAATATTCGAAGGTTTTTGAAGCTTTGTCTGTCTCCATCTCCCCTGTCTCAGCACTACTGTACACACACACCTCTACACACAACAAACAGCGATATCCATCTGAGAATAACTAATATTAATAAAAAATCTAGTAATATCATTTACATGGGCACACATATGCATCGTCCTTCACGTCAGGTCACCTCCGAGCATATGTATATGTGCATGCGTGTTAACCCATGTAACCATATTTTTCCTTCTGTTAGACTCCACCTCTTCTCAAAAACATCCTCCATATTCTGTATTTTGTGAGTTCCCTTTTCCATAACTTTTACTTCTTGAATTACACTTTTCCATTTTATAAAATCTGGGGGTTTATTTTAATGTGAAAGTGCAATAAAAGATATGCAGCCCTACTCTGTACATATAAATATACAGTACTAGCACTGGGTAAAACTTGGGAAATAATTCAAAAGCTATTGGTGAAGGAAAACAAAGGTCACAACAAGAGTTATTAAACATCTTTCTTTAACACACATCTGGCATTGTTCAGACTGAATAAAGACTAAAACTTCCTGCTTACTATGTGTGCTTTCAATATGCAGATATGTCATTGTCTTAATGGAGTTACCCTTTTCATCCTTGGGTGTTGTGTCCTCCTCTGTGGCAGCTGTCATCTCTGTGTCCTGCTGCTCTGTGTTGGTCTCTTCCTCTCTGCCTGCTGCAGGTGTTTCTGTGTCCTTCACATCCAGAGCCCCTATGCCCTCTCTCAGTGAAGAGTCTGTGGCCTCAGCCTGCATCCTGGTGGTGAACTTTTACAGCTACAGATCTGCTACAACACAAACATGAATGCATTTTAGAAGAAAGTAACTACAGGTTATGTGAGGTAAAAGTTAGCCCAGAGTGGTATCATGCCCATAGCTGGTAGCCTATTGACAGCAGTTCACTTTGCTGCATGGTGAGCAGTCAACAAAGCAACATATCTTTATTCTACTTTAACTAGCGAGCTAACACCAGGCCTAAAGACACTAACAACTAGATAAGATATTAAATTGTCATTACCGAATTTGTCGTAGATCACAGGTGTAGCTAAATGGTCTAATTATCTTTTCCAGGTGTTACTGAAATCGCCAAAGCTTTCCATGAGACTTCTTATAGGTAATACACGATTACACAGAGACGTAAACACAGAGCCATTTTGGACCTAGAAGAGCTCTGTGACGCGCTGCTCGGTTCTGCGCATGCGCTGATTAAACAGCATGCGGATTGGTCAACGACGGCGCGAACAACAGACAGCAGTTGAGCTGTGTGTTTATATAGATCTACTTATGTCTACGACTTCCGGCGCAGCGAGCAACCCGCATACATGCCTGAATGAACCTCGGGGCCGAGATTTTAATAAACATGTTTTTGCTTCACTTTTCACGTTAATGCGTTTATTTAAAAATTCAAGATTCAAGAGTTTTATTTGCCATTTGCACCTAAGTACATTGGAATTGAAAACACAAAAATATATCCTATACTGTATATACTGTATATATTCTTAATACATATGTTCTTAATATGCCCTTGTATAAAGTATTTCCTTTTATAATTGTAATGTAAATGTAATATAATTTATAATTTAATGGAGCTTCTCAGCAAAAAGTATTTCACACGTTTGTACCTGTACAACCGGTGTGACATCTTGAATCTTGAATCTTGAATTCTGAGCATTTTACACCGAGTCAGAAAAGGGGTAGTGTGATTATTCCTGTATTTTTTCATGTTGCAATACATATAGCAGGAAAAAATATTGCAGTTTTAATTTGTACATTAACAGGGATGTAGCACAGTTTATTTTATTTTATTTTTTTTATACTTTATTTTTTCCCTATTTTCGAGGTTGTTTTCATATATGCAATATACTGTTCATAATTACAATAGTTTTTAAGAGAAACTGATTTAGTTAAACTTATCTAGAGTTTTCCTCATTATTATTATTATTATTGTTATTTATTTATATTTTAATTTTATTATTTTTGTATTTTTATTCTATTTTTTTATTTTGTTTAATTTAATTTAATTTTTATTTTATTTTATTTTATTTTTTTTATACTTTATTTTTTCCCTTTTTTCGAGGTTGTTTTCATATATGCAATTTACTGTTCATAATTACAATAGTTTTTAAGAGAAACTGATTTAGTTAAACGAATCTAGAGTTTTCCTCATTATTATTATTATTTATTTTTATTTTATTATTTTTGTATTTTTATTCTATTTTTTATTTTATTTTATTTTTATTTTTTTTATTTTATTTTTATTTAATTTTTTTTTATTTTTTTAGACTTTATTTTTTCCCTTTTTCGAGGTTGTTTTCATATATGCAATTTACTATTCATAATTACAATAGTTTTTAAGAGAAACTGATTTAGTTAAACGAATCTAGAGTTTTCCTCATTATTATTATTATTTATTTTTATTTTATTATTTTTGTATTTTTATTCTATTTTATTATTTTAAGTTATTTTTATTTTTTTAATTTAATTTAAATTTAATTTAATTTAATTTTATTTTATTTTATTTTATTTTATTTTATTTTATTTTATTTTATTTTATTTTATTTTATTTTATTTTATTTTATTTTATTTTGTTTTATTTTGTTTTGTTTTGTTTCTACACACTCTCCTGTTCCACACTCTAGTAGTCCAGCTGGTGGCGGTAATGCACCTCTAAAATGGTTTGCACACCGCCAATAAACACCAAAGAAGAAGAAAGCAGAAGCAGAGCTCTGATTGGCTGATGGTCGTTTCCGGTTGCAGCGCTCCTCATTTGAAAAGTCTTCGGTTGGATCTGAGGCTCGCTGCTCGCCATTGTTAAAACACTCTACGCAATGTTGCCAAAAGGGAAACTGGGAGGAGAATAACTAAAGTTTTGAACCAGGAATCCACAAATAACATCGGTAAGCACTAAGGAAACAACACTTCTATAAAACAGCCAAACATTAGCCGAGTAATGTTTGTTTAGAGAAGCAAGAGTAACAACGTGTCTTAATGGTAGCTAGCTTGTTGTTAGCCCACTGAAGCTAACATGATAAAGTCAAACTTAATATTGTAATGCTTTGTTTGAAGGGAATCTAATTGATATCTACCTGTAAGCACATTTGTTAATAATTTACAATATAAGCTGCCATTTTACACAAGTAAAACACAGTTACTTTGTTGGCTAACTTGTTTTGTGTTATTATTATCTAGGGCCTTCTTGTTTTGAGGAGTTCCTATCATGGCTCAGCGTTTGTTGGTGTCGGATGGAGCACACAAGAAGACGTCCAGGGTTCGGGTAGCGGTTCGTCTGAGGCCCTATATGGGCAATGAAGACGAGAAAGGAGAGGGGTCGTGTGTGAGAGGCCTGGACTCACAGAACCTGGAGATAATCAACTGGAGAAATGCTACAGAAACTGTCAAATACCAGTCAGTGATCATTCATTCATTCATTCATTCATTCATTCATTCATTCATTCATTTATTCATTCATTTATTCATTCAAACTTTATTGTAGACTCAAGGTCCAGATAAGAAAAAACAATACATTACATATAATACATTACAATACAGGAAGCACTATAAAAGGCATGATTAAAAGATATTAAAATATATATATACATACTTCAAATCCTTACATATAAGATAAACCTTTATTAATCGCCGGAGGGAAATTCAGGTGTCAAAGCAGCAAAATCAGCAAACAGTAAAACACAGGAGAGGTAAAGGTATACAACAATTATAAAAACAATAAGAGATATAAAAGATAGAGTGAATGGTTGAACATAGTGTGTGCAGTCCGTCAATAAATAAATGTAGTATGTACAATAAATAAATGTAATTTGTACATATGTGGTGTATAGGATGTATAGTGTAAAGTAAGTGTAAAGTGCGTCAGTGGTTAGAGTCCAAGATGGTTGTAGATAGTGCATGTTTAAAGTTCTTAAAGTCCTCATAGTTCTCATATGGATATAAAGAACTATACCAGTGCCTCCACAGCTGTGATTGGTACCGTGTAGTGCTAAATCTGATGTTAGTCAACCGCAAGATTATGTCATTCTCAGAGTGATTAAACCGGCATATAAATTTGTGCATGAGATTTCGTAATACAGTTTGAAAAGTATTTATGCCTGCAGACACAAACATTTCACTTGCACTGGAACATCTTGGTCTTTTTAGTAATATTCTCATTGCATCTTAGCACTTAACTTACTCTCATTTCTAAGCAAATCTCTTGTAAATAATCTCTAATTAATTATTGTCCCACAGTTTTGACGCTTTTCATGGTGAGCAAACGACACAGCAGGAAGTTTTTCGCTCATCAGTGAAGCCCACTCTACCACACATACTGAATGGACAAAATGCCAGTGTCTTCGCCTATGGACCTACAGGAGCTGGTATGTTACTGCATTATTGCATTTGTCTACTTAGTTGCATATTAAAGATGCTAATCAAGGCACTTTCAGTCTCCAATTTTCACTTAACATTTCTGTTAAACCTGCAGTAGGCAGGATGTTTTTGGCATCATTGGGCAAAAATTCCATAATAACCTTTCAGCATATTGTAATTCAAGTGTTCTGAGAGGAAACTAGATTTATTTACCTCCTCATGGCTCTGTTTTTTAGGCTCTAAAACAATCTAGCCTGTGACTGAACACTTTGGTCAATCACAGGTCATTTCAGAGAGAGTGTTCCTATTGGCTGTTCATTCAACGGAGGAAGCTGTAAATCCCTCGCAAAGTCCGATCAAACGGTCAAACTAGACAGCGCTGATCAAATATGAATCAATACTCTGTTACTGTAATGCCTATTTCTCTCATCACATGTTTTCAGAAACATCTTGTAGTGTACTGTTTAGCTGTAAAATTAGAAAGTTTGCTCCGGCTGGTGGGCGGTGCTTGGTATTTCCTCAACTTATCTTAACATGACTGCCGGGTCACAGCATTTCACAGCAAAACAGTACACTACAAGATATTTCTGGAAACATTTAAGATAAGAAATAGGCATTACAGTAACAGAATATTGATACATATTTGATCAGCTCTGCCTAGTTTGACCGTTTGATTGGAGTTCACGAGTGATTGACAGCTGCTCAGAGACGGCAGCTGGGTGGCAGACTCCAGCTCGCATCTGATTGGTTGTTTTCCTCCGGTCTGTGAAATCTTGCAGATGCCGTTAGGAGCACCTGAGGAGACAGAGGCACATGATTTTTTTCAGATTGCTCCAATTTTACCCACTGCAGCTTTAATGGTATAAATGTATGTGATATTAATAGTGTGAACTTCACTTTGAATTAAGGTGTTACGCCTTCTTTGTCGCCTCTTATGTGTTTGCCCAGGAAATTAGCTCTTAAAGTTCACTACTGTTGTGTATGAATTGCTTCGTTTCCAAATTGCATTTTTTGTGTGCTAACTCACCACTTCCTCTATCATAGGTAAGACCCACACCATGATGGGCAGCTCAGATCAGCCAGGCGTGATCCCACGAGCCGTTCGCGAGGTCTTCAAGCTGGTCAAAGCGAAGGATGAAGAGGAAGGATGGGACTACAGCATTGGCATGTCTTATTTGGAAATTTACAATGAGAAGGTATGACCCAGTAGTTTCATGCTTTCTGTCCAAGTGAAATAGTGTAAAAGAGTGAAACAATGTTGGTGCCAGTAGTTAAAAATCCAAGTTGAGCACACATTGTACCATGTGAACAGAACGCTATTGGAGCAGTTTATCTGTAAACAACTAATTTGGCATTGGGCAGCCGATTTCTGGCATTTATGTTACTAATAAAGAAAAGGCTGTACTTCAGTGTTAACATGCCTCTGTGCAGCATACTGTAGTAACATATTTTATGCATGTTCAGCTTAAAATGAGCCATTTCCTGTTCTGTTGATAAGAAATGGGTGATTTAGTTCTTATGTTGCAAATGGAAATAAAATCCGACTATCACCTGGATTTTTTTTTTATTGATCTGGAAGGGAAATAACTTGTTAAATATTACAAATAAACACTGATAAATTCCCTTATTATTTAAAAACAAAGGTTAACTCATCATCATGTAAATTACATAGGCAAAACCAGTCTCCACCTAACTCTCCCTTTTCATTTGTCAAACCAGTAATGCAGTCTTTTAAAAAAACTTCAGTAAACAGAGTTCCTCAACTCGACTGCTCTTGCACTCCCATACCTGAAACCATATCACTCTAAGAAACCGCCACTTCTCGATTTAATCAAACCTTTCTCATAACTGTGCTCCCCTTCTAAACTTGTCCTCACCTTTTAAAAACTTTAGTACCTTTTTTATCCACCTTGTTGCTTGTCAGTTATCCAATAGTGATAGTTTATTTGCTGTTTCAAAGTCTGGTGGTTCTTTAATCAAGTGCTATTTCATGTTTGACATTGCACAATCTATCTTTCTTTCTCAGGTGAAAGATCTTCTGTCGCCAAGCTCCCAGGATTTACCAATCAGAGAAGACAAGGACAAGAACATCCTCATCCCCGGCCTCACTCACACAACCATCTCCTCCTTCTCAGATTTTGACAAACAATTTGTCCCTGCCAGCCTCAATCGTACCACAGCTTCTACCAAACTAAACCTGCATTCCAGCCGCAGCCACGCAGTCCTCCTCCTCAAGGTTTGATGTGCAATCTGATCAACTCTGAGAAAAGATGTTCATTTACAATTCTCTTTGAGAGAGTCACTCTGTTTTTCTTCATTGAACTGTTCTGTGCATGGGTATCTAGTGGATATTCAAACGGCATCTTAAACAGGTCGTGGCCTCTGAGCAGTAGGTCAGGATTTGGTAGCTGGTGCTATAATCAATTCTCTCTTACAACACTCCCGCTAGCAACCTTTGGGCTTTCTGGGACTATTCTGGGAGAGAAACAAACTGGTGTCTGCTCTCCATTTTACTAACATTGTCCTTTTTCTGCATGCTTACTTCCTATGTTGTACTACTAAATACATAATGTGTCACACTTATCATTTACATTTACCTCATTTAACCTGGCATTTTCCTCTTGTCACCCCTCCCCTGTGTTTCCATCATGTCTGACCTCAAATCTTTTTTCAATGATTTAGGTTGTACGTACTCAGCGCGCCCTATCCCACAGACAACAGACCGGAAAGCTGTACTTGATAGACCTCGCAGGGTCCGAGGACAACCGTCGCACCGGCAACCAGGGCATCCGCCTGAAGGAGAGCGGCGCCATCAACCTGTCACTCTTCACTCTCAACAAGGTCGTGGACTCTCTTAACTCGGGCACCGCTGTCCGCGTGCCGTACAGAGACAGCAAACTGACACGGCTGCTACAGGATTCTCTGGGCGGCTCGGCACACTCTGTCATGATCACCAATATCGCACCAGAGTACAAATACTACTTTGATACGTTTAGCGCGCTCAACTTTGCCTCCAAATCCAAGCTCATTGTGAACAAGCCCTTCACCTGTGAAACTGTGGCCGTGCCTGTGCTGCCAGGTGAGTAATGCACTCACTTTTTTCATTCTGATGGTTTGTAAGTATAGAAAGAAATGTAATAGGCCAAGAAGAGGAAGCTCTGACAGAATGTGATATAAGGCCAATAGGGGGCACCCGTGTCACATCCCAGAGGATGCTGACTTTGAGAGTGAACAGCCAGCTGTCACTGGGTGTGATGGATGTCATTTTAATATTTGTTTGCTGTTTTTATGGAATTTTTTCTTAGAGCATTTCCTTAAATATATTCAGATTCTGTTTTTCCCAGTACTTTAGTTCTGGCACTGCACTGCAGCCTTGACTGATGCTGTGCCATCTTCATCTGAATTGCTTTACACTCCAGAGGACCCCGTAAACAGCGTTGCGCGAGTGCACTGAATACTAAGCTGTTAATTTCCCTTCTGCCTTCATCTCCAGCAAAGCGGACCAGAGAAGGCCACGAGGTAGGGGGGTCTGGCACCGAGCCACAGAAGAAGAAGCAGAAAGACGAGAGGAAGGCTGAACAGGATGCTTCCTCCCCGTCTGCACAGTGCCACAGGTTAAAAATCACACACAGACGTGTTTGTTTGGCTAATCAGACTTTGGAACTGTGATGTTGGACTGTGAAGAAAATGCATCTGCCCAAAGCCACCTCATCAAATTCAATCCACACGACAGCAGCCTAAAAAAGCCGTAGCCTCAAATCAGTAGATTTTGTAGCTTGCACTGAAAGCAACTCTCTGTGCAGTGCTCCCATTGGCTACAGCTGCTGTGTCTACTGGGATCTCTATTGAGAGCGATACTAGCACTGCTTTCTTGCCATCTGGCAGGTGTATAAATCTGTCTGCGCTATGAATCTCGTCAAATTATATTCACTGACCTTTAAGCCCCCGACCATACTGCCCCCTCCCCCCCTCATTGTCTACCTACTTTTCTCATTTCTTGATTTGTTTGTGTCTCTTTCAGTCCGTCAGAACCGTCAGTGATGGACAGACTAATAGCTCTGGAGAAGCTGATGATGAACTGCCAGGACAAAGATAACCTCAGCATGCTTAAAGATGTGGCTCAGTCACGCAAGGAGATCCAGGTGAAAACACACTCTTACTTTATCCACCTGAGTGTTATGTAACCCTGCATAATATAAGTTTTAGTCATTTATATCTGCACCTGGTCCAACCTTTAGACCCTGACGCACCAAGCCGACGGTCGGCCGTCAGTGAGCGTCTGTCGGCCTAGTTTTTGCGGTGTGTCTCGCACTGTTGGTTCTAGTCTGCCCGTGTCGGAAGTTTTTCAGCATGCTGAATCGGCGGCAGAGACCGTCGGTGAGAGAAATCCCTCTGATTTGCTGTTCAGCTTAAACGAATCCGAGCAGGAGAAGAGAAACAGAAGGGGAAGAAATCAAGCAAATGAGTAAAGTCAAGGAAAAACACTGAGGGCTCCTCATTTTTCATCTCATGTGATCATTCCAATACACATATTTTCTGTGGTGTGAAAATGGTTGGCAAACACCGCCCTGTTTCATGTACGTATCATACAGTAACAACGGCTTGTATATCTGCAGTCGTCGGTCTTCCAGGATTCCCTTTTGAATGACGACTACAGACTACTGCTACCTGCTGGTGTGGAGACTTATTTCCTCTCACTCAGGCACAGAACGTACATGCTAACTGGCCGTCAGCTGTAGTCTTTGCAGTATGTTCAAATGCAACTTGTCGGCCAAGACAGCGGCGATGCAACAGTCGGCCTTAATCGCCGCTAGTTTTTTTATGTCGGCTTGGTGTGTCTGGGCCTTTTGTTTCTTCTTTTACCAGATGCTGATACTGTAGGAGCATTTTTATACTGATCGCTCAACTCTTCTTCATGGATATTTGATAGCCAACCTCGCCCCCACGTTCTGTTTTCGCAGGAGCTTAAAGAGAAGCAGAGGGAGTTTGAGAGCAAGGCCAAGCTTTCCAATCGGTTGGCTGGAGAAAAGTCCAGCAGCAAACATGAGCCGGCCTTCAAGAACAGCGCGGCTCCTCTGCAAAGAAAACCGTCAACTGCAACAAAAGCCAATAGGCAGCAGGCCGTGGTCCAGCCCTTACAAGGTCAGCTAGAAATGATGGATGAGTTCAGATGTAACTTGCTTATTCACATTTTCATTAATATTTAAATTAAAGTTGTATGAATTTAGCAGACAGTCAAATAGAAATAGTTTCATCTATGGGAATGAATGCAAAGAATCACCATATTAAGACTATAGACCGATCGGACACTATTGTCTTTTAAATTGCCCTTGAATGAGCAAGTGCTATATAAAAAAAATGACCTTCTGTTGTGTAATCTTCTGCTGTTCATGTTTCCCTGAAGAGTAGTTGCTCACTAATTCTATCATGTTGAATCACTGGCGGTATTGATGAGCTGCAATGTGATACAAGAGCTCAGTGTACAATATAGGAGCCAGAAAATGTATCCAATGACGATGCGGAGGAATTATTTTTAAACCCCTCATCAGCTTGGGTGAGACAGATACCTTGGTACATGTCTCATGCATTTGGCTTTGAAACAGCACTTGGCTCCAAATAAAATGTGAAATTTTAACTGTTTCAATGCAAAATGTTGTTTTAAAACTGTTTTTTTTCACTCAGTGATAACCTTGTCATTGTAAACTGATTGAGTTCTCATGTGTAGCATTAAATCTAATTTAACATTCATTTCTATGTGGTTTCCTCCCTATCAGTGTCCCAGCTCCAGCCTTTTCAGCAGCTTGCCGTCGTCAAAAAACAGTCCGTCTGCGTCAAGAAGAAAGAGGGAAAGCTTTCAGACCAGGTTGAGGTCAGCATCCGAGCCTCGACTGTGCTGCGCTTAGCTCGACACATCTGCAGAGTTGCAAGCATCAGATACAAGCTGACGTAGTGCATTAGGTTCAATTTGTTGTCTCGACAGACGCAAGATCTCAAATTTATTAGGTCAAAAATGAACCTCTAATCCAGACCAATATGGATAAATATATGTTGACAGTTAAAAAAGGTTTTCTATAAAATGCTCTATGTAAATGTAGTCTAACTTTATACTGTATTTATCTCTCCTATCTCTCAGTTTCCAGATGGTAAAGAGAACATAATGGTGAAAACCTGGGAGTCCCAAATCGAAACATCTGTGCTGGAGCACTCCAGACAGAAAATCCTGCACGTTCTCAATACCGGCTCGCTCAAAGAGCTGAAGGGTCTGCAGCAGATCGGCGACAAGAAGGGAAAGCTCATCCTGGGCTGGAGGGAGATCCACGGTCATTTCGTAAAGGTTGGTAGAGAAAAAATTCTTATTTAAGCGCGCAACTCGCCCCACGACAATCCCTCATCTGAGGTGTTTTTCTAACTTCAGCTTTTCATTTACTTGTGGTGACTTTATGTATGCTCTATTATTTTGCAGTTGGAAGATGTGATAAACGTTGAGGGTATGACAGGAAAGAGATTTTCCTCCTTCATGAAGGTAAGCCAAGTCTTCAGTGAAATATTTTGGGGGATTTTTTCTTATTATGATTATTATTATTATGATTATGATTAGAAGAGTGGGGTTAAAAAAAGCTTTTGACAGGATACAGTGAGATACAATAAAGCAGACATTTAAACATTACATTTGAAGGCTAGACATGAATACAGATTTGTTGCTGAATTAGCCAGGATTAGTTGAGCAAAAGATGTGTGGCAGAATGGAGCATTACAATTGAAGCTGCTCTGGTGGATCTGCTGCAGCTCTGTAAGACTTTAAATGGACTTGCTCTTCAGCCTTTCTGCAAAATACATCAAGAGATTAAACACAAGCTTTACATAATGGAACTCAATAGAGTTTGCAAAGCTTAATCTTGCATTTACTTAAAATGCGGCATTGGATCTATGAGCAGAAATGGAATATAATATTCATAACAAGCATATAATCACCTGAAAATAAGAATAGTTGTGTTTTCGTTACCTTAGAATGAGCCCTTCATATCGACATCGAGAGCGGGTCCTCTTCACGGAGTCCGCCATGTTTCTACAGTAGTCCAGAACGGACAAACCAAACACTGGCTCTAGAGAGAGCTTTTCTTGTTTTTACGTTTACATGAAGGCCACCGTAGTTCTCTGACATGCTTGTGAAACTGCGGTACCATGAGCCGCAGAGTGCAAATTAGACCATGGACCCCTATTTGATAAGATTTTGTCACCCATCTGTTAGGATTTATTGCTTTTTAGATGTTTGTTTTTTTACAGAAAGTGACCCATGACCAAAATAGTCAATCATTAGGTCATTGTGTTACTTATGGATGGAATTATAGTGAAAATAAATTATACCCCTTTTTGCTGGAACCCCCTCAAGGACCTCTGGATAGTTTGCCATGACATTTGGTACAGAACATTCATGTCCTGACTTTTCATCTAGGGCCTTCAGCAGGTGTTTGTGACTAAATACATGCAAAACAAGTGATGGCATTCCAATCAGCCTCAGCTGTACTTAAACCTGCAGTTGGCAGAATGTTTTTGGCATCAATGGGAAAAAAATCCATAATAACCTTTCAGTAATTAAGTTCTAGATGTAAGTGCGCTTAGAGATAACTAGACTTCTGCACCTCCTCATGGCTCTGTTTTCAAGCTTTAAAAAAATCTAGCCTGTGACGGGAGACTTTGGCCAATCACAGGTGATTTCAGAGAGAGCATTCCTATTGGCTGTTCATTCAACGGAGGCAGCTGTCAATCACTGGTGAACTCTGAACAACTGGTCAAACTAGGTAGCGCAGATCAAAAATGAATCAATATTCTGTTACTGTAATGCCTATTTCTCGCCTCAAATGTTTTCAGAAACATCTTGTAGTGTACTGTTTAGCTGTAAAATGAGAAAGTGTGCTCCAGCTGGTGGGCGGTGCTTGGTATTTCCTCAACATGGCTGCAAGGTCACAAACTTTCTCATTTTACAGCTAAACGGTACACTACAAGATGTTTCTGAAAACATTTGAGGTGAGAAATAGGCATTACAGTAACAGAATATTGATTCATATTTCATCAGCGCTGCCTAGTTTGATCGGAGTTTGCGAGTGATTGACAGCTCAGGGATGGCGGACTCCAGCTCGGCTCTGATTGGTTGTTTTCCTCCGGTCTGTGACATCTTGCAGATGCCATTAGGAGCATCGAAGGACACAGAGGAACATGAATTTTTTTTTCAGATTACCTGTCACATGCACTACTGTCAGGATATAGTGACCGTTTTATAAAAATAACTTGTTATTGTTATGTTGTTACTGTAGACTTCATACTAATAAATTGTAGATCATAGCCAGTATTTGCACATTATGCAGCTTTTAGTGATCTTGCTTGTTTCTCAGTGCTAATATTTATTTATCTTTTTTTCCCAGGCAAACATCCTGAGTGCCATGGGAAAGTGATTTTTTTTTTCTTTTTTTGAAAATGTTTTTATTATATCCTTGTTTAATGTATATCAGAATCTTTTATTGATCATGTATGCTTTTTTTCTGATGTTTTTGTAGTTACTACTGTGTCCCAGCTGGTGGCAGCACTCAAGCTTTTTAATAAATGGCTCACGTGTCACTGAATGTTTGAGTGTTTATTTAATTAACATAAAGAGATGTGATGGTTTCACATAGGACCCAATGAATCACCTCTCGGATCAGTCACCCCTCTCTCTCTCTCTGGGGGTAGTTATCTCCTATTTCTGGTTTTAAAACCTAATTGGGTTCATGTTTTTAAGACAGGTTTTTTTTTTTTATCTCAGACTGATGTGATGCAGCATCTGGATAAATATTCAGTGTGAGAAGCTTGTTTTCTTGGGTGAGCAGAGGAGGATGCTATAATCCAGCCTCCCCCTCTTCCTCGTCCTCCTCCTCCTCCTTCTCCCACAGCACGTAGTCTGGTTGATTTCACTTTTCATTTCACACACACACCCCTCCTCTCTGCTTGATCCACCCTGCCTGCCAGCCATCCAGGAGACTCCCCATCCATCCGTCCATCCATCCCAGCACACTGCGCTGCAACACGGCGTTGTAAACACCACCGCGTCTCCAGCTTGCACATAGGATATTGTCGGATTTTTTGTTTTTTTGTTTACACAAATAGGTTTTGCAAAATACACCGAGGAGATGTTTGGTCGTGTCTGATGATTTTTACACTTGAGAATAAGGATGACAAAAGCAGGCACGCTCCGGCTGTGTTGAGACAGGCGCTGGATTAAAAAAAGGTCAGTTTGATTTATCTCCACCTTTTATTATTTCCCCGTGTATTGGTGTATAAAATGTGCTTTAAATGCAATAATCCAAATGCATGTTGTGCTATCATTGCAATTTTAGCAGCAGCAGCAGCAGCTCTCATCCACTGAATTGAAATGGAGCAGCAGGCTAATTAATGCCCCCTCCTTATCCGACTAGTTCTCCTTTGTCCTCTTCCTTTTTACTGCTCTACCCTTTTTTTACCTTTTGTTCTATGCCCAACAACCATATGCCTTAGTGCCTGTGTACACATGATGGAATAATAATGGTATGTACACACCTGCACGGAAAGACCATGGCTGCTCCTATCGTTTCAAAGGAACCTGCCTCCATCTGCCATGCCTTTGTACTCCCTGTGTCACTGTGACCTGCTTTCATTGTTACCTGAGATAGATGGGCTGCTATTTTAATGAGGCCTGATTTTTACACACTGGGACATGCAGTGTGTTTTTATCTGTTTTACCTTTTATTTACAATTCAACATGACATAAGGAGTGATCAGAAAATTAGGATAAATGCGATCTGAAGTGGATTATAAAGAGGCTTATGTTGATATTGAGCCTGGATCCAAACTCTAAATCGGCTAAAGCAGAATGTATTTAGGGACTGTATGAAAGTTATTAGATTGTGAGGGATATTTTACTCCCTAGCATTATTGATATTTTTGAAACTCATCTCTAAATACTATCATTTGGTACAACTATTGATTTGCCATCAATAACAAAAGATGTCAGATATTGTAGACCTATTCTAATTTAAACCTTAAAGGAACAGTGTAACATTTAGGGGGATCTATTAGCAGAAAAGGAATATAATAACTGTTTTCATTAGTGCATAATCACCTGAAACTAAGAATCATGTTTTCGTTAGCTTAGAATATATCTACATAAGGAGTGAGTCCTCTTCAAAGGGTCCACCATGTTTCTACGGTAGCACAAAACGGACAAACCAAACACTGACTCTAGAGAGAGCCTTTCGCATTTTTACGTTACCTGAAGGCCACCGTAGTTCTCAGACACGCTTGTGAAACTGCGATAATGTGAGCCGCAGAGCGCAAAACCATTGTTATTATGGTAAGGATGGCCTCTGAGCGAAGAGAACGGCGTTACCACGGTCTTGTACTCGGTGGTTCATGTGGTTGCAATCTGCAACCACACCACTAGATGCTGCCAAATTCTACATATTGTGCCTTTTAAAAGAGTAGACTACTACACCGATTTAGCGTTGCACTTCTATAACACTGGTCGAAATAGATGAGACCAGCAGAAACTATGACATCTTTTTTTAATTTTACCCTGGCGACTACATTACCCACAATGCCATTGAACAGTTTAGTCTGAGATTCTGGTAGCAGCTAATGTAGATTATGCGCAGCTCCCTCTGAAACCACATACAGATGTTTTGACACATGCGGCATTATTCCCCCAAGACCTGTAAACAGACTTTGATGTGTAAAATCGGTGGAGTTTCCCTTTAATGGAATCTTAATTTACACATTAGCAATTGCCAAAATGATATGCACTTTTTACTGAATATTCAAACCATTCTTTATTTGTGAACCAAGAGCTGTGACGGTAGCTATCGACAACACATTTAACATTATTTATTAGATATATTTAACTTTACTGTAGATCTAGGCTAGAAATAATAACACGCTGTGTAGAAATATATAAAGTTGAATCATTAATAATGACAAAGATTCACATCTATTTTGAATGTCAAAACTGACATATTGATCTTATTAACTTCTAGTTGATGAGGAAAAATACCGTGATACAGACATGATTGTTGTCCTTGTATGGAAAATGCACCTGAAATATTCTGTCGCACACAAATTTAATCTTTTTGATGTAAATATTTGATAAATTGTTTAGAGTGAAATAAAATCTAACTCTTGGGTGATAAAAATTTGAAAGCATCCTTTCCCTTCTTCTCTTTCCAAACCCTCTTTCCCACCACACTCATTTTTGTACAGTCCCTAAGCATATGGGAGGGAACATCCTGTATTTACAAAGATGCTTAAAACCATTTTCTGACCCCCAGGTGAACTACAGGCCGCACACACAGGACTGGACCACAAACAGAGGCTTTCGTTTCGGCTGTCAGCATGGCTGTGAACATGATGCCAGCTCCCGCCATTTGGCCAGGGGAGGAACAACCGTCGCTGCTGGACCAGGAGGACTCTCTGTTGAGCCAAGCCCCCGTCTCTGTGCCATGCCTGCCAGTCATAGGTGAACCACTCATCCACAGCAGCAGCAGCAGCCCGGTCGACACACGGCCGCCCCGCAGCAAATCCAAAGACGAGCTAGTCATAGTCATCAACGAGAAGCTGCAGAACAGTAAGTGACTGAGTTTGACCTCCTGTTAAGGCAGCGGGTGGTTGGAGGAGGGGTGGTGGGAGAGTGGGGGGGGTCACACAGCTGCTTAGTCAGCTCACTCGGGGAAAGATCCAGTGCATGAAAGAGCTCCCTAGTAGAGCACATTAACCTCCTCCAGTGTTTCAAACGTTCTCCCGTCCTTTTCCGCCCTTCATGTGTAGGTAACGGGATCCATCCGGTGTCCGACGCAGACAGCACCTCTTCAGTCATCTGCTCTCCTCCCAGAAGACAACACTCCATCTCTTACCCCCACCACACCAAGACCAGGAAGGGGAGCCGGGCGAGCTCCATCGGCTACACCGCCTTCTCGCCCAGGCCGTCGATCTCTCGCCACTCCAGCATCGCCACCAACCCGCCCTTGGACCGCACCAAGGTCAAAGACTACCTCTTCCTGTCCGTGCTGGCCTGCTTCTGCCCCGTGTGGCCCATAAACATCGTGGGATTTGTCTACTCCATCATGGTGAGAAAAACAACATCTTTTGTCATGTTTTGAGTTTTAAATATGCACAGAGCTAACAGATGGTTTCTCCTATTCAGTCCAAGAACAGCCTCGAGCAGGGGAACTTGGACGGCGCCGTGCGTCTGGGACGTGTGGCCAAGATGCTCTCCGTGGTGTCACTAGTAGGAGGGACGATCATTATCATCGCCTGCATTGTCAACCTGGCCAGTGAGTGTCCCAAATCTGACCTTTAACCTCACCTTTTTACCCACTCACTGATCCTCCTGGCCCAAACACCTGCTACTGTCACTGTTTATCCCACCACAATATAATATTTAGCTCCGTTAGCACAATCTAACTGCAATCACTGATATTATTACCCATGTTTTTTGTACACTAGTTACAATGCCTGAACGAGGCTTTATACACTGCGGCACTTTAGGAACTGTGTCAACACTACACAAAGATCAGAGCATGTTAATCACATCAGACTCAAATCCACATTTTCTGACATCTTTCTTTATTTGCACGGTCCTCCAGCCTCCAGCTGTAACCGGCTGCATGCCTCAGATTGCTGTGTGTGTGTTTATCTGTAGAGTGATATGTGTAGTCTCTTGTATGCCTTGCTTGTACAAAATGTGAAGTCTTATTGTCCCTGTATCATATGTATACATAAATATATATATAATGTATGTCAGTGTGTGAGTTGTTGACATGCTCACAAGACAAATAAATGTACATTTATTGTACCAAATAAAGGGATTCTGATAACCAGTGGTGGAATGTAACTAAGTACATTTACTCAAGTACTGTACGTAAGTACAATTATGAGGTACTTGTACTTTACTAAAAGTATTTACATTTTATTTTACCTTTTACTTTTACTCCACTCCATTTTTAAAAGCAAATAATGTACTTTTTACTCCACTACATTTATTTGACAGCTTTGCATATTCAGATTATTGATATAAAATCAAAAAAATAAATCAACTAATACGTTATGATGTCTTATCACAGGTAAGACAGCAGTATATAAAGTACTTAAAATGCACTCCACATTTACCAGCTGCGACATTAAAGTGATGAAGTCATGCATCACCATTTATAATTCAATAATAATAATAATAATATTCTGCGTAATGAGTACTTTTACTTCTGATACTGATGCTAATACTTTTGTACTATTACTTAAGACTTTGAACACAGGACTTCACTGTAGTATTGCTGTTTTGGTCTTAATACTTCTTCCACCACTGCTGATAACAGATCAGTGATTATTAGAGACTTGTAAAGAAAGGGACTAGTACTGTTTAAATATATAAATGAAGGGTCAGTCAGTTAAATGATTCTTTGCCTTTTCACTTCAGTTCAAGCACATATTTATCTGTACTTGTGTTTTTGAGTGCAGCCTGTTGGGTCTCATTAAGCCAAGAGATGTCCTAATTAACTTAATGACTGGAAGAGCAATTGTACACACAGCTTTCAGGGCTCTGGGACTCAACAACCCGTGTTTTTTTTCATTACATAACTTGTCCTCTCTGTGGTCTGTGAAAGTTTATACACCCATATCAAGTTGCAGAATATATAGCTCTTCAACTAATACGCTTCCTTCTCCTTTTTTTAGTAAATGTGAAAACCTGAGTTTCATCCCAGGATGAAACTGGATAAGGCAACTGACCGTCTGGCCCCGCACCTGCACCACCGTCTTTACCGCCTAGTCATTACCTGGATGTGTGACAAATAATGCACCCGATATACAGTGCTTACTTGTATTTCTGTAATCTATATAAATCCCTTTTTGCTAATGGAAGGAAATATGCAAACTGCTCTGAGTCAGGAGGGGGGGGGGGTGTTGTTGTTTGTTAGATGGAGACTGGAGTAGACAGTCTAATCAGCCTCTTCGTATTCCGGTCAACACATTCAGAACGATTCTCGAGAAATCCCATCAATCAACCGCAGAAGTGATTCAGACGAGGTGGACTATAAGTGGAGGTGGTCACAGAACTTGAAACAGAGAAGGTCTGACCTCCCAGCTTCAGCGCAACAAAATGTCCACCCAAAGTCCATCCTATCACAGCACCGCCCAACAACAGGACGCATCCGAGTTTCAGCTTTGCCCTTAAATCCCCTCGCATACGTGGAGAGACTCTGGGATTTTTTTTTTTGCATTGGAATCGCAGAGCAGAAATTCACCCTTGCAGAGAAGAAACACTTTGAATCTCAGTGTCTCCTCTGTGTTTCCGACTCTCCTCCGTGGATCTCATGACTCCCGCCCATACATCTTGTGTTTGAGCGTACGGGTGGCAAAAGAGGATGAAAAAGAGGCTTACCAAGGACTAGCTACGGGTGCTAAACTGGAAGGGATTATGGAAAGTCTCACACAGAAGGCACAGTCATCACTGCAAGGAAAAATATGTGCCAAAAAAAAAAAGTTTCTTGCTTTGTAAAAACCCAACTCTGATCACAGAATTGTTGTAGAAAAATGTTTTTACTCTGCTGCAACTTTCCTGTTTTATCCACTTGACACCACTGACCACTGTGAGCCGGGGGAGGGGTACAGTACAATGTTCACAAAAACAAAAACACTGTAGCAAGACATTCCTTTTACAGTGAAGCTAATTATGCTACATCATCTAAATCTTTTGATAATGTTTGTAAAAGATTTTGAAACTGAATTTCATAGTGTGATGCTCTTGGAGTGCTGTGCCGCAGTTGACAGATGATATTGTGTATATGGGCATCACTATTTGCTTAACAAATGAAATCGCTCAGTCAAAGTTGGTGGCTGTAGCCTCAGTCTGCATCCACAGGTAGCCTGTACTTTCAAACCAAACAGATTGTGGCTTTTTTTGTCCCTTTGAAAAACCCTTAAAACAGCAATTAACACCTTTATTATTTGTTGTCACACACAGTAGGATGCTGTCTTTTGAATTTGTAAAACACTGGTTCAAACATGGTTTTATGGGTGTGAGAAATAGCAGTACTGTGGAGTACTACTTTTAAAATCTGATTTATTATTATTATCATTATTATTATTATTATTATATCTCCTGTGTATCCTTAACTAACCTCTAATCTTAATCTACCTGCAATTCTCACTGTGATCTGAAACAACTGGGTTTAAAACTCTCCTTATTTACTACATCCTGGAGTTTTAATCATGTCATGGGTTCACACCTGCAGACAATTTTCTGTGCTGATTAAATATGGCAGTTTTTTTCCCTCTGTTAGCACTTAATATGTAAATTTAATTGTAATCAACAGTTGATGTATTCTGCAGCTCTAAATCTCAATATTGTGATAATTCTCTAGTTGATATATGAGTTAGCATTAAGTAGTTATGATCTAACGTATAGGCACAGAATCTGACAGGTCATTGTGTTTCCACCGGGCTTCTATAATCTTTGTGGTTATTGGCATGTTGTGGATTTTTAATTAATGTATAATGATGATAAAAGTTGAAAATTACTAAAGATAAACTGACACTTGGAATATTATACTTCTGCAGCACATTCATAATAAAGACACAATGCATGCGACTTGTTTTCATTGTTGTTTTGCCGAGACAAAGAGCAGCGGTGGAGATTAAAGAGAATGAGTCAAAAGTGAGCGATATCCAGAGAGCTTAGCCACTGAGGAGAGATTGGGTTTTTGCATTTGAGCAGATGAGATCAAAAAAAGAGGAAGTATTAATGTAGTTGTCCGTACTGTGATAGTGTGTAAGCTGCAGGGATTGAAAGTGAATGCTGTTGTCAGGCAGCAGGAAGAGCAAAAATGCTGAAGGGAGAGGTCCTGAGCCGAGGAAATACACCGTGTGATCGGCTGTAATGAGAGCTAAAGCCTCAGATGACTTCAACAAAATCAAAGCAAAACATCCCTCCTTATTTTCTTCGAGGTTTTTTAAACCCTTTAAAGGAGCTATTACTATTGGCTGCGTACGCTGACCTATATCACTTATGAGCATTCATAACAACAGTGAATGGCAAATCATAAAGAACAAGTACTGTTTTTAGATTTAGTTTTAGATTTTTGGACCCAATCTGACAGTGATGAACATTTAACAGTGTGACATGTTCTGCATCACAATGGCCAACTGATACATTAACAGTATCATTCACATACATTTATTTAAACTAGCGTCGCAACGGTCAGTCAAGTAGTCAGGAAAAGAATTTTGATAATCGATTAATCATTTAAAAAGTAATTTTTAAAGGGTTCCTATTATGCTTTTGTGCTTTTCCCCTTTCCTTTAGTGTGTTATATTGTTTTTTGTGCATGTAAAAGGTCTGCAAAGTTACAAAAAGTCCAAACCAAAGGGAGTTACTCTCCCATAGAAACACTTCTCCTGAACTGTCTGAAACGCCCTGCTTGAAGTCCTGCCTTTTCTTCCGTAACGGGGTGATGTCAGCAAGTAACACATTTACATAATACCTGCCTAGCGGCTAGTTTGGCACGCCCTCAAGCAAATCTAGTTAGAGCGGAGCTGGAATGGAGTCTGAAGAGTTTGGTTCAGTTGACCAATCACAACAGAGTGGGCCAGCTGACCAATCAGAGCAGACTGGGCTTTTCGGGACAGAGACACAGGGTGAAAAGAGGTATGAGAAAAGTAAAGCGTTTTTTGAACATTAAAACATGTAAACATGTTCTAGAAGAAACCCGAAATACAAGTATGAACCTGTAAATAAGCATAATGGGTCCTCTTTAAAGGAACAAGCCTGAGAGTCTACAGCCATGCTAGCCACTCAGTGAGGCTGTAACCTTAAACACGGCAGTGCTTGGAGCTAAATGATAACAACAGCATGCTAACATGCTCACAATGTTAAAATGCTGATGTTTACCATATTCACCATCTTAGTTTGGAGTTAGCATGCTAACATGTGCTAATTAGCAACAGAAAGTAGCAGAGAAAGTGGTTGGTTGTCACATTAATTAGATCTCGCTCCCTAGAGGGCGCTGTTAAAAATGTTGGTACTGAAATGTTCAGAATTGGGGTCAAAGGTCACCACAGGGTCATTTCAGGAGTAAAGACACTTGACATGAGGTGAGAGGACTTTTAATGTAAATATCCAGCTCTTCTGTGTTTCTCTTCTGGTCCTTTACACAATGGGTTTATAATAAAACAATTATCACCATTAAAAAGTATGAAGGGAGAGCTAGAGTTTAGCTATCCCAGTTAGGGATGCTTGTCACAGTCTCTTTGGGGTTGTTTGTCACATGGGACTGATAGTGAATGACTGACATAAGGATGAGTTGAGTATCCTGTTATTGTAAGAAATGCAGTTATATGAATAATTTATCCTGTGTGTGTTCTCTCGATGCAGGAGATATGTTAAATAAAATTTTAAGATTGCCTCCATGTTTTAGTTTTCCTTATTAAAATAACATAGGGACAACCAACCCCATTGACTTTCTTTCTTTTAGGTGGCAAAGATACGTCTTTGTGCCGTCCCCGTCCACAACACTGTATTGCTTTGCTCCGGTGCCGGTTCTCCTGTCTGTTTCTCAATGCTGGGAGTGAGCCAACTGTCATCTATTGTAAGTAATACAGCTACAATGGATAAGTACCTCATACAACCCCACTCCGTGTAAGGTCACTCCAACTCTACCAGACACTTAAGGCTTCCATTACGCATTAAAAAGGGATCTATTAAGGAAACAGTTTTTGAGGGATTCAAATAAAAGTATAAAAAATGTGACAATCAACCCCGTTCTCCCCTACAGCTAAGGCTGATGGGAATGTCATTAGTTTTGCAGGTATTTGGTCATAAACCAAAGTGTTGGATGAATTCAAACTCTGACCCGATCATGGCACTACATGAAAAATCAGGCATTATACAATTCATCCTGACGGGGACATGAATGCTTGCACCAAATTTCATGGCAATCTATCTGATGTGAAGATGTTTTAAAAAAAAAAAAAAAAAAAGATGCCAAACATTTCCTTGTTCTAGCTTCTCAAATGTGACAATTTGCTGCTTTTCCTGCTCTTAAATTATAGAAAATGTATTATCTTTGGGCTTTGTACTGTTGGTCGGACAAAAGAAGATATTTGGAGTACATTGTGATGGGTACCTTTTACTGTTTTCTGATGTTTTTATAGACCAAATGATTAATCGATAAATCAAGAGAGAGAGAGAATCAGGACGTAAACTACGACTGTTTAAATATGTTACATGGAAATGACAATAAAAGTCATGGGCTTGATAAAGGATAAAGATAGCTCCCAGTGACGTGAGTGCTCTGTTGTAATAAAGAACATAAAAAAAATACTGTGCATACAAAATAAACATGACTATATTCAGTATATAAATTAATTCATGTCACATTTTTCTTCTTTTGCTCACAGAGATAAAAATCAACCGCATTTGCAGAAATATGACAGCACTGACAACAGCAAATTCCCTCACGCCAATGTTAACATTTTGACAGCAAAAGGTATTTTTCTCCGTACTCAGCTAATTTGACAGTAGGTATATACAGTACAGAGTGGCTCGGAAGAGGATCAGCATAGCAGACAGAGTCACATCCAGATGCAGTAAGTGGGTCAGGGATTATCCAGCTGGGTCACATAAACACTGAGGCTGTGAGTCAGCTTGGCAGCGTTTGGATGCATCATGATCGCACTGTCAGTCAGCCTAGGCCATAATGAGATATACTGACCGGTGGCGATACTCCTCTATTAGTGCCTGCTTAATTTGCAAAGAGAACTGGAGCTGAACAAAAACCATTATGAGTGTGAATTAATGCTTCGACGGACTGTTTTAAAATACAATGACACACTAATGAAAGTTTCCACAGCTTCCACATCAAAGAGTGAGTCTGTATTATCAAAGGCTCTCTTTGACAGAGTCGCCACTGTACTCCACTTTATCCAGTAACGGCTGTCAGTTACTGTCAGCACACTGAATTATCAACTCCAGTTTCTTTTAATCTTTCAGTCACAATAATTTTTATGTTTTTGTTGTCAAAAAGCTGCCAAAACTGTGTAGCTAATGTGATAAATGAACATGTATTTCAACATATCAAAGCAGGAAAAGCACACTAATAACTTTAATTGCAACCACACTCCATTTAGCTGATTTAGTTGCAGGAGCCTGCTATATTGAATGCTGGCTCACTGGCAGAGCTTTCTAATAAACCTAAATGGAATAGAGCCATAATCAATAGTATTTGTTGCATCTGTGTCTTTCCTACTGTGACAAGTAAAAAGGTCAACTGTTGATTAAACTGGTCGTGTCTAGAAGGTAACCCTCAAATTGCGAAAACGACCTATTCTAACCTTAACTATTCAAGGTCACCCTTACCAAAATTAAGTTTATTCAAGTGTGCTATTAGTACACTTCTTTTGAACTTAAAATAAGAGAGTATACTTTCAGTTTACTTTTTATGTACTTATCAGAGATATACTTAACAAAAGTATCCTTAAGTATACTTGGCTTATACTGACAAGTATACAGAAAAGTCTAAGTATACTTGGCTTATGCTGACAAGAATACAGAAAAGTCTAAGTATACTTGGCTCATACTGACAAGTATACAGAAAAGTCTAAGTATACTTGGCTCATACTGACAAGTATACAGAAAAGTTTAAGTATACTTGGCTTATGCTGACAAGAATACAGAAAAGTCTAAGTATACTTGGCTTATGCTGACAAGTACAGAAAAGTCTAAGTATACTTGGCTTATGCTGACAAGAATACAGAAAAGTCTAAGTATACTTGGCTCATACTGACAAGTATACAGAAAAGTCTAAGTATACTTGGCTCATACTGACAAGTATACAGAAAAGTTTAAGTATACTTGGCTTATGCTGACAAGAATACAGAAAAGTCTAAGTATACTTGGCTTATACTGACAAGTATACAGAAAAGTCTAAGTATACTTGGCTTATGCTGACAAGTACAGAAAAGTCTAAGTATACTTGGCTTATGCTGACAAGTACAGAAAAGTCTAAGTATATTTGGCTCATACTGACAAGTATACAGAAAAGTCTAAGTATACTTGGCTTATGCTGACAATATACTTAGACTTTTCTGTATACTTGTCAGTATGAGCCAAGTATACTTATGTATACTTTTAAGTATATCTCTAGTACATATAACTCCATAAACTGGAAGTATACTCTCTTATTTTAAGTTTAAAATAAGTATACTACTAGCACACTTGAATAAACTTATTTTTGATAAGGGATAACTTCAAGCCCAGGGTGTGTAGTACAGAAATGCAGTTTTTCCAATTTCAGAAAGAGGTAATTGTCCCTTCTGAGCAGGTAATTGTGACAGAAATTTCACACTATAAGCATGTGAAGAAGGGGTGTCAGTAGGTAATTCATGTAAATCTACTCGTGAACCGTGTTATCATTGTGTATGATATCTACATGAAGCTTAATTGAAATGTGGTGAGAGCTTCAGGCTCATGTTGGGCCCATTATTACTGTACAGCTCTCCTACCACTCCTTGTCTGCTCGCTTCAACCATTAGCTTTTCATCACAATCCTGGCTAGAAGGCACTAATGTGCTTATTATTGTCCGTTTAATGAAAACCACTTATCATCACAGAGTGAATTCAGAGCTCTGTGGTGAAATATCACCATAATATTTCTATCAAGGCTCTTGGTTTGTCTTCATTCCTCGTTTTTTTATCTTTTATCTTTAGCAGTGGCTCGTCTTACACTGACTTGTTTATTATGCTGCCAGTTTTATCGCAAAGACGACTTCAGCTGGAGTGAATATTTGCTGTTTTACAGTAATTGTTAGTCAATAACATGGGCTGAAATAGCTCTAATTTTCTATTCGTCACAAACCAAAGAATAATGTGAATGCTGATTTAAAATCAAATCCATTTCAGAGCGTCAGACAGCCAGATGTTTTGTGTTGACTTGAAATACACTTTTCTGTTTCATAACATGCTGCTAGTTGCTCTCGTCATCATATCCATTATGTGTTTTCCCAATCAGCAGTAATGCCGGCGCATGACCCTGCAGAGAGGACACGGCTTTGTTTCAAATAAATGTTTGTGGTTTCACAGACATCTGCTAAACCACTGGATATTAGATTAATCCTCCCTGAGCAAAAAAAACTCTTATTATTTAACAGTTATAATAGACAGTTATATTACTTACCATATTTATTATTATTATTATTATTTTTATTATTATTACTAATATTTTTGTCTGTTTGTTGATTGTTTCTTCTTGCTTTTATTTTATTTTATTTATTTACTTATTTTTTTCTTCTCTTTTCTTTTTATTTATTTATTTTTCTTTTTATTCTTTTTTTTCTCTTTTCCTTCCCCTCACATAAAAATATTGCTTTTGGATTTATGATGTGTTGTGGCATGCGCTTCGTCTTGTTCACTGGTATTATGTGATGGATTTATTTTGTATCTTGGAGAACAAAGGACAGGTGTTGTTTAGCTGAGTCAATAAATAAAAAGTAGAAGTTATATTAGAGTCTGAATGCACCACTAGAAAGTGAGTTGTTTTGTGTATAGTTTGTAAAGTGAATTCTTCTTTTAGATGCAGCTTCTGTTAATCATTTGGAATTTAATTAAACATCTTTATCACTAGGTAGCCATCTCGGGTATTGTCTCAGATGAAATTTGAAAATTGAATGTTTACTGTCCTCAATTGTCCGCTCTTATTTTTTTTTTATTTTTATTTTTTTTACAGTAATCTCAGTTTAGATCATTGAATAAAATCAGCATTCCAGTCCTCCTCTTTCCTGCAGCTTCCTAAAATATGTAAGATTTCATCTTTTTTATCTACAGAGACTCACTCTTGTTTTTATTACATCTGGACTGTTGCGATGTTCTGTATCTGTGTTTACTCAAATTCTTTCAAAATTGCTTCATAACACAACAGACTTCTCACAAGTTTCAGCAAGACAGTGTGCGCGGAACCCCAGTTTTAGCATTTCTACATTTGTAGATTTTAGAGTATAGATGTTAAGATTTAAATCTTCACTTTTTATTTTAAGGCTTGCATAGGGTTGGTGTCTGAATATCTCCATATGGTTTTTCTTAGTAAAAATGTAAAACCTTGACTCTGTAACGACCTGCTGGAGGATTTTTCAGTGAATTTTCTGATTCAATATTTTTTTGGAAAGCACTTCTATAAAAGTTTGTTATTAGTTATATTTGTATTTGTGACAGTGTGACAGGATCTGCAGAGGACGGTCATCTGTGGTGTTTGTCAGTCACGAGGAGAGCAGTGCAGGGAGGAACAAACAGTGACTAAGATGAAACAGAAGCAGCCTTCTCTTATTTCACAAAGAGCTCCTTTCCCACTCAGGATACATGAGAAAATGCACAATAATCAGAAACTGCACCGTTGGTTTTCTTCTTCTATTTAAAACGTAGACCGAGCCTCTGTTCCGACGTCCATGACTCTGCTTCTGACTCAGACACTCATCTCACGGTGCATGACGCTCAATCCATACTCTGGGACACCGAGCGGAAGAGTGTTAATCGAAAACATCCGAATGTCCTGATGCTGACCTCTGACCTCCCTGACTAGTAGATCAAGTAGAAAGTTCAATAAATGGTGCTGAGATCGATAGCATGTCACAGGATGGTGTGAAAAAAGGAATAAACAGAAGAAGAAGAAATCCAACTCATATTCAGTGAATTCTGTTTCTTTTTTGTTCCTTCAAATGAATAAATATAGCAGTAAATAGATAGATAGATAGATACTGTAGACAGACAGACAGACAGATATATAGATAGATAGATAGATATATAGATAGATGGATGGCCAGACAGACAGACAGACAGACAGACAGACAGAGATAGAATTCCTTTTATGTGAAATATTAAATGGAAAATTCTATGTTTTTCAACAAGACTTCTGTCCAGTCATGTTATGTTCTATCAGAAAATGCAATAAATACATTTAAAAATACATTTTAAATAAATTTTAAATAAATGCAAAAAATAAAGAAATACATTTAAAGGTTATTTTAAAAATTAAATAAATAAAATGAAAAATGAGATAGAAGAGTAGATAGATAGGGGAATTAATATAAAGGTAAATAAATACCGAAGCTAATTAAAACAGAAATACCAATTTATGTCACTTTTTATCAATTAATTAATGCCTACATTTATTTTTAATATTATGTTTGGTACATTTAATGGCATATTTTTTTATTTATATATTGAGTCATTTATTTATTTATTTATTCATTCATTTTTTTATTTTGTCAGGTTCCATCCTCCACAATCCTCAGCCTTCCAAAGGTTTTAATTTCTTATTTTGAATTTCGATGTCTGAATTAAATAATTCCAATCTGGGTGTGGGTTAACCTGATTTCTAACTAGATCAGCATTTGATTAATTGATTTAATATAAATTCATTAATGTCGTTTTTTGTATATTTTTGGACATTTTATATCTGACTTACATACTAATCCAGTTTTTTAAATTGCAATACTTGGGGGTTTAATTGGGGGACCACGTTGATTCCGATAGATGGTTTTCAAAGTTTATTCTAACTATTACTCATGGCTATTATTGGCATCCGTATGAGAGTTTGAAGCCTTAACTGAGAGTTTATTTTAATCTAACCAATCATAAGCATTCTTTACACAGCAGTGTAAAGTGTTAAACCAACACTGATGCTTCTGTTGATTTTGTTGTACCTGTGGTGCATCTCACATTCCTGTCAGAGAAGAGTCTGCAGCTGCTGATCCTGAAGGCTAGGTGGCAGTATTGGCTTTACTGAGCTGCATGTAAACACTAAGAGATCCAAAGAGGCCACTTTGGAAGCAAATGTCATAAATAATTCAGGGATGCACGCAATAAATCAATATGAATGTTTTATGGAAAAAAAAAGAAACAATCATGCACACTTTAACTTCCAAAAGACAAACATCCAAAGCAAGTGAAACACAATATATATTTACATATGAACACCACTGGTAATTTTCAGCATGCCTCTCTAACCAGCAGCCATGGAGAGCTATCAGACAACACTGTGCTCTATACACCGTTCGTATTAGTGATTTAGATATTAAACAAAGGCTGAAGATTTTATGACCATGCACAGCTCTCCTTACACTAATCTGCTCTGAAACTTTTCTGTACATCACTCTCCACCTGTGTACAAACTAGGGATTGTGAAGCAAACATCAACGTGTCACCAACAAGAAACTGTGATATTAGAGCTGGCACATTAAACAACATAAAAAAACCTTGAATTAAAT
Source organism: Sebastes fasciatus (assembly GCF_043250625.1). Classification (NCBI taxonomy): domain Eukaryota; kingdom Metazoa; phylum Chordata; class Actinopteri; order Perciformes; family Sebastidae; genus Sebastes; species Sebastes fasciatus. The sequence goes on from NC_133814.1 coordinate 13,587,216, forward strand.
AAAAATATCTCTCCAGTTAATCAGATCAATGCACCTCAGGAGAATTGGGAGCCACACAATGATGAACATCCTGCAGCAGAGCCTTGTCTTTTAGTTTGCTCCATCAACACCAAACATGCAAATAACTGACACGAACCATCGACATGGAAGAACCAATTGTCTCTCTTGTTTTCTGCAGGCGATCCAGTGGTGATCTGATCAATAGATACAAAAGGTCTGACAGTGTTAAGACCACTTGGAGGTCATCGGAAGCATTAGGCAAAACATTATTGCAAGGGAGAGGTATGTGCGCTGTGAGACGGGTGGTCAGAAGTTAATGAAAATGTCAGGCCGAATAAGAGCAAGTAAACCTGACAGGAGAGAATAATTCAGCTTTCTCCCTCATTATATTTTCTTGCACAAATTCAATTTGGAGCAGCGCAGAGGAGTATTCAGATTGACATTAAATCCCCAAAAGGGACATGGATCCCTATGAATATTATTATGAGAATTCATCATGCTTTTGCGGTTTTCCCAGATTTGCATCAAGTCTATTTAGATCCAAGATTAGAGTATTGATCTCTGAGTGTGACCCCCCTTTCAGTGTGTTGTTATGAATTATGATCTCATTTATGACACAAAGTAAGTAGGATATGAATCCCTCATAGTCATGCAGAAAATCCCCAGAGCATGCGATGAAACGTCTCTCAGGCAGCTGAGCAGCCTCTCCAGTGTCTGTGGAAGAGGATCAGTTCATTCCTGCAGCGTGGATCCTGGCAGCTCGTTGGTCAGCGTGTGCCAGCGCTCCACCTTCGTGCCCTTGTTCTTCAGACAGTCTATCCAGTGCTGCAGAGTTTCTCCCTGTGAGTGGCACCCCAAGGACACACCGCCTAACCGGTGCAGAGACAAAAAAGAAAGTCAATGTGACTCAAGAGGAAAGGGCATATTTGATAAACAAAACAGTGATAAATTATGTTAAATATGTTTGACTCTATAAAGAATTTCTGGGTTTTTGCAAGGCCTAAATGTCAAATAAGGTAGATTTCGAAAGACACAGTAAAAGTTGATGCTATCAGCCCGGCTTTCTATCCAAAAACAAAGTTATATTTTAAATAGCAGCTAGCTATATGACCAGCAAGCTAATGGCCAAGAAACAGATTTTAAGGTTAAGATACACCTACTAGCTTCTTACGGCTCAGGCTACCCTATTATGGTGTGTTCAGACCATATGTGTATAAAATATAGTATATGTGTATCTTCTGCATTGTGTTGTTTTTTGTTTTCTACTGTTTTATCAGCAGTAATTGCATACTTTGTTGTATTTTTTTCCCTAATTGTTTGTGTAATGATTTACAGACAGATATACATTTCAATTTCAAAAGAAATCGAGAACCAAGGAGTATAAATTCCTTTTAGAGCTGCCCCCTCTTAGTAGATTAATCAACTAATCAGTCATTTTGGTTTTAGTCGACTATTTTTTTAGTCGATTAGTAATTTTTTTTACGCTTAGTTCCTGCTGAATTGCAAACTTATTCTTAAGAAACATATGAGCACATCTCTGGTAAACAAAAGATTTAAAGTTGTGCTTTTGTGTGATTCTCTGTGGAGAAACTCAGTTTTACAGATCTGTCGATTAAATCAGCTAATCGATTAGTCGACAAAATTGTAGTGTTAGTCGACTAAACATTAAGAGAAAAAAAAGTCAGAAAGTATTGAGAAATAAACGTTGGTTATTGGTCTTTTCACAGGATTTGTTAAAAATAAGAAACGGAGAAAAACACCAGACCTTAACTTCTGTAAGAAACACAAATCTTGAGTTTAAAAGATCCCAGAAATAGAGAAAAGTATTCAAATAGAGAAACAGGTGTAAATGTAATCTAGTCCCACTCAGAGTAAGTATAGTATAAAGCTCATTTTCAGCCCAAATGTCACTAACACCCTTTTGGCAGCTAAAAGCTGCAAATTACACACAGCGCTGCACTCGGCAGCAAATAATAGAGAGTACAGCTTAAAATATCTTTGGTAACATCTGCCATGGGTACATTATTGGACTGCTAATGATCCAGAAACCACTAGCAGGAAATTATTGGCTGCCTATGAAGTCACCTATGAAGTCATTGGATTTCCCCAGGTCGTAGTCCCACACCGTGACCTCCAGCGTCTTGGTGGCTAACTCTGAGAAGGTGATTTCATAGAAGAACTCCTGGGTGGAAACAAAGAGGGCAGGGGGTGAGTGGACGAGGTCAAAGGTTACACATATAAACCTCTGAAACACTTGCTAATGAGGCAACAGATAATAATGTGCAAACTGTAATTGGCTGTCTTAAAAAAAAAAAAGGCTGCAGGGACCTTGCATGCGGTGTAGTGTCTCTGAGGAGTGTATACATATAAATGAGCTGTCTCTTTACATTCAGTGGCTGCAGATGTGCTCCTCGCTCCCACAGTTATGCACATACACAAACATGGATGTCTACCTCATTAAACTCTGGGTTGAGAGTCTTTTTTATGACCGCTGTTTTGTGCTTGGACTTCTTCTGAACGTCTGGCTTGAGGTACCTGAGACAGAGGAATGCAACACCATCATATATGAGTCTGGTCATTACCATTCACAGGTCATCATAGTACTGCTGAAAGGACTAATAAGCTAAAAATGGTGACAGCAAATTACCTGTAATAACTATGTAAAGGTCAGAGTAAGTTCATGCGTAGAGAAAATCATTATGTTCACTCAGGAATGACTCAATGATGGACAGAGTCAGTGGTTTTTCATGTCATGTCACTCTTACTCACTACCTCATTCACAGTGACTTATTCACTGATGAATGATTCATAAAAAAAATATTTACTTAAAGGCAGGGGTGTAACTGTTTGTGACTGTAACAATGTCGTATTTGGTGTACTTGTACTTTTTTGAGTGTTTTTAAAAATATTTAGATATTTTTGCAGTCGTAACCGGGCCTGGGCTTATCAATTTGTGCACTGTACAACAATGCAGGTCAAAAACAGTTGTATGAATAATAATAATAATAAAATAATAATAATAATAATAATAATAATATTATAATCAATGATCAGATTCAGTGGTTTGACTGCCATGTCACTCTTCTACCTCATTAAGAGTTACTTCTTCACTGATGAATGATAAATAAAAAAAAGTATTTACTTAAAGGCCGGTCGTTTTTGTGTATGTGTATTGTTTTGAAATATTTTTTAAAATATGTAATTTTACTTTAAAATTTTTTATATTTAGATATTTTGCAGTCACAACTGGGGCCGTTCATATTAATAATAACAAGCCGTTAGGATTTCTGTCCATTTGTGATGTCACAAATATACAATATTTAGATCATTACACGGTTTTAAACATAAACATTCTAAATGTGTCCCAGTTTATTTCCTGTTGCAGTGTATGTGAATAACATCAGCTGACAGGAAGTAAACATGGACCAAGCTGTTGCCTAGCAACGCAATTCCGTTGAAATGCACTAAAAACGGAGCGTTTCAGGAAGAGGGTAAATATAGGTATATTCAGACAGACAGAATGAGGAATATAAAGTTTTTTTTTTAACATTAAAGCATGTAAACATGTTCTAGTAGAAACACAAAATACAAGTATGAACCTTAAAATTAGCACGATATGGGACCTTTAAAGGCATGGGTGGACATAACTGTAACTACTTGTACTCCTTTTAGGTAAAAAAAGGTTGTTGTAATAATAATAATAATAATAATAATAATAATAATAATATTTAAGTTTATTTAGTACCTTTCATAGAACACAATTCACAAAGTGCTTTACAAGATTAAAACTAAATTAAAATCAATAAAACCATAAAACAATTAAAAACAATAAAAACAGTCAACAAACAGCTGTTAAAACACAAATGTACAACACTAGACAGTCAAAGGCCTCCTAATGACCCTTAATTAATCACCACCCAGCGGGCAACTACGTGACACAAATCAAACACACCTCAACAGGTAGCCTACATGCCACCAGGTCTGTTTGGCTAAACATGCTGGAGGCTAACATGCTCATGGTGCTCCTCCTCCGGCGGTGATGGCGTCTTTCGATGATATCAGAGAGAAATATCAACTTTAACTCGTTTTTTTGTCGGCGGTCTGCTATTACCTGAGGAACTTTTACCTTCAGCTGAGAAGGACTGGTGCTTTGAAAATGAACTGAGCTCTGCTCCCAGTTGAACCTGGAGCAGACTTTGGAGGACATGGAGGTGCTCAAGACTCAGAATCACCTTCACTTCAGACTAGTAAGTACAACAACACACTTATATTACAGAGCAGAACATCAACGTTGCTAAGCAACTTAACATTACATAAAAACTTCATCTCTCTTTTTGCCTTGACATGCTGTGTGTTTGTGGCTGCAGCTGCTGTGTTTATATTGTTTAATACATCTCTGTGTTGTCTGCTTGGTGATGTTTTATTCAGCTGTTGAATTGTCAGGCTATTGCATTCATGTGTTGCTGATTAATGATGGTTAATGATTTAATTATTGTTGCCAGGGGCGCCTTAAAGGTCCCATATCGTGCTCATTTTCAGGTTCTTACTTGTATTTTGTGTTTCTACTAGAACATGTTTAAATGCTGTAATGTAAAAAAAAAACACCTTTATTTTCCTCATACTGTCTGCCTGAATATACCAGTATTTACCCTCTGTCTGAAACGCTCCGTTTTAGTGCATTTCAACGGAATTTGCAACGGAATTGCGTTGCTAGGCAACAGCTTGGGTCCATGTTTACTTCCTGTCAGCTGATGTCATTCACATCCACTGCAACAGGAAATAAACAGGGACACATTTAGAATGTTTACGTTTAAAACCGTGTCATGGTCTAAATATTATATATTTGTGACATCACAAATGGACAGAAATCCTATAACGGCTTGTTTCAAACGCACAATTTCTAAATACGGGCTTCATGTGTTTCTCCGTATATTGAGCATTTTGATAGTTTAACGGTATTTATATAGAACTTAAACCTGCTTTATAATATAAAAGACATGAAAATCTAACTTTTTACAATATGGGACCTTTAATTTTTGTTGCCAGGGGCGCCTTAATATTACTCCGGGCACCGGGGCTACTGGCATTTTGGAGGCCCTCCCCTCCCTTCATAATATACCATGTATAGCAATGTGGGACAGAGAGTATGTTTGTGTGGGACAATGTGGGACACGTTACCAAGGCTGAGAGGTAGTCTACAGTTCTAGTCTACTAGACCCTGGGTTCCCAGCTCCAGACCTCCAAACACCCTACCTGCCCATTTTCCACTTCTCACACACCTGAACCAGCTGATGCTCAGCCCTGATCCAGCAGTAAGAGCTGCTGAGTTGTATCAGATGCATCAGGGGTGTTAAAAACATGGCGTAGCTACTACTGTTGTGTTATTGATTTATTTAAGCCCGTGCATTAAGGCGCCATTGATTGTTGCACCCGCTGTGGTGTCCAAAGCTCTTTTTTTTTTTGACTTATTGTTGGTTATTTTGTTTCATTGTCTGAGTTTTGTCTCTTTTATGGTTAATTCTCATGAGGCTACACTGAAGAAGGCGGTTGTTGTATAACTGATAATCAATTGTGTTGCACAGGCTGCAAAGCAGGCTATTGAAAATGAATATATCGTTGGTTTGGACAAAGGGGCTCTGTGGGGTGATCTATACATTGATAGGTTAATGCAGTCTGTACTTTAACAGGCCTATCTTATAACATCTCCATCTATTTTTCTTTATTCTACCCTCTCTCCACCCCAGTTTTCCCTTTTTAAAAATGTATCAACAACAACATACAGTATATTTACTCAGAGTAGGCTACATTTTAACTGACCTACTTTTAGTGAAAACCCTGTATCTGTCTAAGTGATTTTGTATTAAGTATTCCTTTGCGGGTTGAAAAAAATTGTCCTACTTCTTAAACCAAATAAACTATTTAAAAAGCCTCTTGGATGAGCTGGAAAATGCATCGTCACAAAGCTGAAAACAGGGCTGTTGTTTTTCTGAGCTCATGAAAAGTTGACTTTCCTGAGATACATGGTTCTCGCAGGACAGCGACGCTACAAACATATGATGATGTTATAGAATATGATGCATTGCTGTAGATTAAACTACGAAACTGTATATAAAGGAGGTAAAATTAGTGCAAGATCTACAACAGTAAAACAAAACATCAATGCAATAGTAATATTTATCCAAAAACATCATATATGATAGTACAACACTGACAGGAATTATGCAGTACTTTTACTTGTAGTGGGGTAGTTTCACTTTACTTCCTCCACCACGGCTGCACAGTAAATATGAAGCTACAGCCGGCAGCCTTAGTTTATCAGAAAGACTGGAAACAGGGAGAATAGCTAGCCTGGCTCGGCAACTTGTCATTTTTACACTCTGTTTTTGTACGTATTAAACACACTGGTGTGACATCTTCATTAGTGATATTTACTGCAAGTGTTGGTAGGTGGATTTTGTGACCTTTGGACAGAGCGAGTCTAGCTGTTTCCCCCTGAATCCAGTCTTTATGCTAAACTAATCTAACTGTAGCTTCATATTTACCGTACAGATCTGACGGTGACAAGTGTGCTCCCCAAAACTATTCCCTTAAAGGTCTAATATATTATATGTGAAACTAACCATATGTGAGTGTGAGGACTGCATCACCAAACGCAGCGCAGATTGAAAAAAGCTCAGCATCCCTTCGCGAGGTGTCATTAAATTCTCTGGATATTTTTAAGCCAGCTGGAAGGAGCGTGGCGAAATCTCTATTCACATTTGCTTTCCACCCACCACCCACAGCTCGGAGAGCGTATGTTCCCACACGCTCTCAGACACAACAAAGCATCTGGGGAAAAAGCTCCCGCCAAAGGGCAAAGATGCGAGCACGCATCCGAAATGAAAGAAGGTGCACGACGTGTTACGGTGGATGTGTGAGGGATGTATGCGTAGGCTCGCTGGATGTAAAGGAGGAGGGAGAGTGTAAGTAAGGCATGATGGGAAAGGAGAAGGAGAGATCGGTGTGTGCTGAAGTGAAGCGAGGAGCGTGGAGGCATGTGTGTGTGTGTAAGTGTGTGATGGCAGGCTGTTTAGTGTTTTACTCTTTCCAGAAACAACCTCAAAGCCAGAACCAACACTCAGGAGAACACCCAGTGAAGACCAGGGGGATTTTAAAGCTCATTTGTCCAGTTTCTGTCAGGGTGCATCATTCAACCCAGGGACCTTCCTGCCCTCTCTGGCACAGACACACACACACACACACAGTGACACACACACTATTGCTTTTCTTTCACAAGTGAGTAATGAAACTCCGAAGGACCTCGATGACACCAACAATAGCACTCTCCTACCGCGATACTGTACGCCCATAACACTAGATCATGTCACCGCCTTTCAATCCATTTTGAAGGCTGTCAATACACACACAAACTGTTACCATTATCTTGGCGAGTGAGTGATATGTTTCACAATGGCTTCCACTTGTGTGAAAGCTGCCCCCATTTGTCACTATTACCTCGCGCGGGGTTAACTCGAGCCATCTATCACTCATGAGCCGCGAAAAAAAGGTGATTCATGGGGTCAATATGAGCCAACGGCCAGTTAAGACCAAACGCAGGTAATAAGGTGGAGAGGGAGATTGGCGCCGGATAGGTCATGAGGAAATTGTTCTGAAATGAGGAATTGTGAAATGTCAATCCGTCAGTCTAAGTTGTGTATTTGTTATTTAATCGACGTTGCTCCATTTTATGTAATCAGAAAAACACCACGGCCGTCAGTTAGTGGTCATCCTTACGTTTTAACGTAGGGGTCTGAGTAGCCGTTGACGTCCATGGCTGCCAGGTGGGCGCAGCGTTTGACGCCCACGCACAGCCCGCCGCGAGCCCTCTCCTTGGCCTCGCCCTTCACATCGCCATCGCTAGCCGGGGGGAAGTACTGCAGGCAGAGCAGCAAGCGGCCTCTCTCCTCTAGACTTCTCTGCTGCTCAGTCTCCCACTGAAGAGAGACAGAGGGGATAGAAATAGAAAACACAAATGTTTACTGCTCCGTTAGTGACTGAAGGTTCAGAGTTAAAAATGAGGCTAGAGATATTCCGATACCGATTCCGATACCTGAACTTGTGGTATTGGCCGATACCGAGTACCAATCCGATACCAGCACGATTAAAAACAAATATATAGATATAATTATTATTATTTAGCAGCTGTTTACTCCACTACTACATTTTCCTTGCACTGACTACCGTTACACTCTCTGCGAGCACAGCACTGTTGTTGTTTGCTATCGTCACATGACAAATACCTGCAGTCAGTTCTTCTTCGCTGCTCTAAAACAGTAGTTGCCAGAGGCAGCCATGATACATCCAGTACAGTGAAGGATACTCTTTTGGAGCGTCAAAGAAGAATTGATTTCCAGTTAATTAAACATGTTGATTTTTTTCTGGGTTAATAAATTATGGTATCTGATCGGTGCATAGACTGGTATACTCGCCGATACCCGATACCGAATGTTGGGCAGTATCGGAGGCATTTCCGATACTGGTATTGGTATGGGAACAACGCTAATTACCAGAGGATGAAATGACTTATGTGTAATGTAAAAGGGGTCGCTGGTTGGTGTGATAAACCCTCAGAGAATTATCACCTGACCTCTACGGAGCTTTTTTAGTAACTTCCAGCTTACTGTTTTTGTTTCACAGCCCACAACTTTGCAATTTCAGTTCACCCTCGCTGCTCTCATCAGTGTCGTTTTGCAGCTGTTTACAGTGAAAAGACTCTGATGAACCCACTATATACTACCTGCTCAGCACCAAACAGCAGACAGACAGAAGTTATCGACTTGCTGGTGGACATAGTGGAGCATTTAGCAGCTAAAGAGTTATTTATTTACCTCAGGAGGTGTTCAAGAGCAAATCATAGCTTAAAAGAGAGTGACTATTGGGACTTGTGGACTCAAACACGACTTCAAATGAATGCTAATGTTGCTCTCTCGGTCTGTTAGATGTATAAATAAGCCACAGCTGTTTTGCAAACACGCTCGAGATATCAACGTAATAAGGTTATTAATATGTCAGCGTTGTGTTTACTGAGGCCAAAAGTCAAATCCACAAACCGTGGCAGTACAGTGCAGATCTTCCTGCATCAGCAGAGCTGTAATCAAAGCAAGCTTATGTAACCTTTGCGTAAAAACCACGATTCCAGCCGATACCCACCATGTCTTTAAAGGGATCGTTTGGGTGTTTTGAAGTGGGGTAATACAAGGTACTTACTTATCCAAAGAAGGTGTATTACCTACAGTAGATGACGGTCAGCCACCTGCAGTTTAGAGAAGCAGACAGGAGTTACCGCACAGAGGCAAAGCAATGCACTGCTGTGGACGGGGCCGGCACCAAAATATATTCTAACCACCTAAAAGAAAGGCTCACCTAAAAAAATTCAATATCAGTTTAAGTATACGCTATATTTGGAATATTTTCCCCTCTTTACCTCGCTGGTAGAAAGCCCTTTCAGATGAGGAACTGAAGCCGTTGTATCCATCTATGCTCTCACCAAAGGCACCAGACTCCATTGAAAAAAACTGTAATTTTACCTCACAGAGCAAGGGAGTTGCTGGTCTACCGCTGCCTAGATCTGTGAGGTTGTTACTGCTGTTGTGTGTCTCTGGTGAATACGAACTAACCAACATCACACAATAGCACAAACAAACTAACCGATCGAGGCAGCGGCAGACCAGCAACCCCCGTCGTCTATGAGGTAAAATTACTGTTTTTTTTCAATGGAGTCTGGTTGCTTTGGCGAGAGCATAGATAACAGCTTCAGTTCGCCGTCAGAAACGTATATAATATAATATAAAATATTCTAAACATAGGCTATACTTAAACTGATGGTGGGCCTCTCTTTTAGGTGTCTAAAATACGTTTTGCTGCCAGCCCTGTCCACAGCAGTTCATTGCTTTGCTTCCATGCGGTAACTCATGTCTGCTTCTCCAAACTGGGGGGCGTGACCGTTATCTATTGTAGGTAATACACTATGGAGAAGTACCTCATACAACCCCACTGCAAAACACTCGCACTATTCCTTTAAGTCTCAACCAGACTGAACCCAACTGTTACTGCCAAATTTGAGGTCCAAAACAAATCGACTCAAGGTTACATTTTTGCTTTATTTCGTCCATTACTTATCAAGTAAGGCTGTAGCTGCGAAACCCCTGAGTGCACTGAACTGAGCAGGGTGACTTTTATTGCTTATGAGTTAAACCTTTCATTTGTGAGAAGAAAAAATGCTTCATTTCTTCTTTCAAACGTCACACGGTCTTTCAAATGTACTTTGTGTCTTTCCCTGTGGTGTAGCTCATCTCTCTTCTTTCTCTCATAAGCAAACGCACCTAAAGAGCTCAGTGACTTTCATCTAACATTTGAGAGTTTCATCTGCCGCAGCTCAAAGACAACCTCAACCATCACCTGTCTCACACAGACTGACGCGCCACCCTTAAAGACGTATTTGTGCACTTTGTCGCTCCCGGCTCGAGTATTTTCCGCGGACAACATCAAACTGTTACCAAAGCAATTGACAACAAGCGCAGCAACAGAGTAGATTCAAAGTGACAGATGAAAGAAAGCGAGGAGGCAGCAACAGAGGGTGAAGATGATGTTCTCACAGGACCGTGACTCACCCCTCATTGCCAACAGCACCAATATGTGTATGTTATTTATAGGAAAGACGCGCTGTTCTTCATCACTGCAGGTGCATGTTTTTCAAGTTTCTGTTTCACCACAGAAAATGGAAAAAAAGAGGCTCCGTTTTATTGCTTATAATGTAATTTTAATGTGAAACGGGGTTCCATCACTGAATATCTCTCCTCTCCTTTATCTCTCCTCATCTCTCATTAAGTCTTATCTTGGGGCGAGTGATGGACACAGCCAGGGCGATCAATATGCCACATGCCCAACGCTCCTCCCTCCCTTTCTTTAATTGTCTCAACAGCTTGCCCCTCTCTCTTTTTTCCCTACATCATTCTTTCCTATTTTTTCTCCCTCTCCTTGTCTTTATTCTTCTTTGGGAATCATCATCACTGCCAACAGCCAGCTCGCCATCTGCCGTGACTGAGCAAGAGACTTTAAAACCTCGCAATTAGTGGGGATAATTTGCACCAGGTATCTGGTAATAGAACAGCTCAGACCTTCACAGATCGATAGAGAGCAACTCATTAGGGAGGTGAAAATAAACAGGCGTCAATGCGGAGCCAGCGACACACACAGTGACAGACGAATGGGAAGCAGATACACTTGTGGGCGGGTTTGCAAGGCGAGAGAACTGGCAAGAGACGACAAGAAACAGCCTTGAATGTGGAGAGAAACACAGAAGCACCTTTTTTACTCCAGTTAAATTACAAGACTACACTGGTCCTTTGGTTTGGCCTCTTTGTTAATTTACCTGATATGTGATGAGAGGCTCTAAAGTAAACTGTGTCAAAAAAAAACCTGAGACATTAAGAATTTGTTAACAGCTCTGAGATTAGACAAGACCAGTGTGTCTGCGAGTTTTCTTCCTTTACAATTTTCCTGTATTGTGTTGTTAATTGTACTACTCTACGAGCCTCTACAATTGCCCCTCGGGGACAAATACAGTGATTTGAATTGAATTGAATCATGTATAATTTACATTTTTTGTCACTTGTGAAAGAAAAATACACCAGTTTTCCTCTTACAAATTCAAGGTTGAATTCATAGGCAGCCATGCTCAATTCAGTATACTCTGGGGTTTTGCTCTTATCGCCTTATTCGGTCTGACAAGTGGCATATAAGTGGTTAGCTGTTTTTCAAAGGAAATGATCATTTTCTATCATGACTCATCTGTACTTGTGGGACTACTTTTTAATCCTGTAATTGTCACTTCTTGCCAGCAGAAGCTACACTTTTATTGTAAACTGTACAGTTTTAGATATTTGCATACGTTTTCCCTTTTTCGTAACAGGCAGCCATTCGTTTTCATTCATTTCCACATGATACAAAAATCAAACTTAATTATCCAGTTTAACCACATATTGATTACCTCACAACAATAAATTAATTACATGACTCTCGTTAGTCTGCTAATGGATTTTCATGTCTGAGAAATGAATATAATGGGATGTTAAGCATACTTAATTTGTGGTAAATGCTGTAACTTTAATAGCACGCATCTTAACCTGCAATTATTGGTCAAATTAAACATTAAATTAAATTTACTGTTGAGCTTATAAAATGTCAGAAAATAGTGAAAAATCTGCTTGTTTTCTAGAGTCCCAAGGTGTCATCAACAAAAAGGAGCAAAGCAGCAAAACTTCGAGCTAAAACAGATTAACTCTGCTAATTAATTGACTGAATTATTGACAAAACACTGGGGCGAATTCACAAAAGGATTGTGCGACTTTTGTGGCCGTTAAATCTGCGAAAAATAAACTGTTCTCAAAGCACCCACAAAGGGTGAAATACACCTCTAACTTTCTTGCAAAGCAAATAGTGTCTCGGTGTATCTGTGCTATTTTCACGTATTTAAATGAGTCGGTAAAATTATTAGCGTCTTCAGAGAGTTGGTGGTAACTGAGGCGTGTTGGGTCACGCCCAGACCTTCCAGTGATCAGTGGTTGTAGCCAAGCGAAGGCATCGTCATGCTACGCGCAAACTCATTTATTTTGGGGATGTAATGACAGTTGCATCATGATAAGTAAATGAATAAAGCTCCCCTACATGTCTTTTTTGAAAATGAGTAAATACAATGAATGAAGAAAAGGTTAGTATATAAATGAATAAACAAATTATTTCTTCCAAAAGTCAAATTGCACTGAGCTGCAAAACTTTATGGGCGTGTTTTATCATTAGCCCAATATCTTTTTTGAATCAGACCTTGAGACGGGGCAGAGAGCATTTGCAAATTCATGGTGCTATCAGCGGTCGCAATCCATTCTTTGTGAATTTGCCCGGTCGTGTCTAGAAGGTAACCAAGTTGCGAAACTTGCACGTTTTCGCAAATTGGGGGTTACCTTCTATGGAGATATGGGAGTGCCATAAGTAAGAATAAATCTGTATAATAATAAGAAAATAAATGGAAATAGGAAGACCCGCCCAAAGCCAGTTGATTGACAGCTTGGCCCTTAAAGGAATAGTAAAAGCAATGGGGAAAAGAATAAAGAACGTTGATAAAAAGTGACATTATATAAGATTAATAAATTAAAAAATATTTAGTAAAAAAATAGTATTTTATAAGCAAAATAATAAATATATATTTTTCAAAAAATATACAGAAATACATGTGGAAATAAATGAAAATGCTTATAATTATTCTTTTATAATTTGTTATTTCCACATGTATTTATTCTTTTGTTTATTCCTCTTTATATTTTCATATTTCTTTTCTTATTCTTTTACAGATTATTTTTTTTTTTTATGGCACTCTTATGACTCCTTAACCTTCTAGACATGACCAATATGCCCCTCAGTGTAATCCTTAAAGACAGGTGGAAAGACGGACCATTAGGACAGACAGGAGGAGGGTCATGTTGAGCAAAATAAGGGGAGTGATGTGGTCACCTCTCTCAGGTAGCAGGAGATTCCTCTCAGGGCCGTGCTCATCGCGGTCGGTGAAGGCAGCTGGAGGCAAAAAGAAGAGAGAGATAAATAATGAGGGGATATGACTGACAGAAAAGCTGCACAAGCAGGTTAGAGGGGCACAAGATGAACAGAAAGGGATAGGCGTATCGAGTCGAGGCGAGTGAAGCCACTTTGAAAATTACGGCCGCGACACAGCGTCTGGTTCGCAGGATGACAGAGGGGCCTTAGCGTTTGATCGTAGAGTGGCCACCGGCCCCAGAGGGCCAATCTAATACCAACAGCCCTTTCCAACTCATGAAGAACAAAAACCCAGCACCCTCCCGCCCCTTTTCACACACATGCCCCCCGCTCTGCACCACTTTTATTTTTTAATCCATTTGTTTCTCATCTCTCACTCGCTCGCCTCCCCCTACCCCCAACCACCCCCACCATCTCCTCTCGCTCTTTCTCCTCTCCCTTTATTCTCCCAATCTCTATGTACCCTTTTCCCACGCGTGACCCAGCTGACATTTAGCCTGCACGAAAAGCTTTTTGTGAGCTATAAGAATAGATATGATACTCTGGCCTCTGTTTACGTAATATTTGTAAGTCCAGCGTTACCAGCTGATATCGGCTTAATGCAAAATGTGGCCAAAGGTATGTGGACAGCTCTGTCCTTTCTTGGTTTGTGGCTATTTAGTTCCAATGAAGGGAAATCTTTATGCTACACATACAGTTTGTGGAAGTCCTGTTTCTACATGATAATGCCTCAACACGCTCTATTCCCAATTCGTCAAATACCGCTGCTTTGTCACACGTCACTTTATTTTCTGCATCAAAACCACTACAGTTCCCCTTGGCGTGACTTTAGGATTAAGCAACAAAACCACTATAGTTATGTTTAGGAAAGAAATACATGTTTGGGCTTAAAACTAGTACGTTTGTACAGTGAAAATGACACTGAACACGGGACACGAACGAACAGCTGATTGTAACACATGAACAGTGGTCTCCTGGATGGAAGCCTTGTGTTCGTTGGACCCATCCACCTCGACCTCCTGCCCGCCCGGTGTGTGTCTTTTTTAAACTACGTCACCACCCTCCTAGCGCACTTTCACGGAGCATTTACTGTTGCTGCGGATGAGTTTACATTGTAGTTAATGGAACGCCCGCTGCGTTGCATACCGACGCCAAGTGGTGCCTTGTGCGACGATACCGAACGCCGATGGCCGTGACAAAGCCTCGGTGTTTGACACCATGGGAAGGAGAACGGGCTGGATGCCCTCATGCACAAATCCAGTTACGTGAAGAAATGTTTTTCCCAGTTTGGTTTGGAAGATCTTGGCTGGCCGGCACCAACCCCCGACCTCAACATGATCCAGGTTTTAAGATCTGATGCAAAGTCTTTCTACAAGAGTGGAGACTGTTAGAGCAGCAGATTAATGGTTTTGGGGTTGTGGACTGACTGTTGAACACGTTTATTATAGTAGTAGAATATCCAACCACCACACCTCATGCTGTAGTGTCTGCATACTTTATTCAAGTGTCCACATATTTATGGCCATGTAATGTAACTGCATAGACCCGTAAGCGTATTTCCAAAAAGGTTGAACTATTCATTTGTTTGTCTTTGTTTTTATTTACTATTATTCATAATGATTACACTTCCTTTGAAGTTTTCTGTAGCTGACTATCTTTAGTGTCATCGTCGTCTTTTAAATATTTATGACTGTTTATGTAGCAGGAAAATCTATTCACCTATTTATTTGCTGTTTACTCTCAAATACCAATATAGCATTAATCATTCTTTAAATCTCAAATACAGGTGGGGGACTTGGTATTTGGAGACGTTTGTGTCCAGCAGCTTTTGGGAAGCATTTGTTCGACTCTTCTACAGAGATTGCACGGACACGTTTTGGTGTTTTATTATGCCGACAGTGACCGCCGTGGCCAGAGGCATTATGTTTTTCAGGTTGTCTGTCTGTCCGTCCATACGTCTGTTCGTCTGTACATCAATATCTCGGGAACGCCTCGAGTGAATTTCTTCAAATTTGACACAAAAACATCCGCTTGGACTCCAAGATGAACTGATTAGATTTTGGTGGTCAAGGTCACTGTGACCTCACAAGACATGTTTTGGCCATAACTCAAGAATTCATATGTGAACTCTGACAATTTTACTCGAACGTCTAATAGCACAAAATGATGAAGTGATGACATTTTGGACAGACATGGATGCAAACTGCGGAGGCGGAGGCATACAGGGCGCAAGGCGGTAATTCCAGTCTATTATGAGACCCAGGTGTGCTGTCTTCATCGGTCTACTAAATATCGACATTTGAACGCCTCTCTGTTGGCAAATAAACAATTTCCTGCCTTCTCTCTTCACCTCATTTCCATCGTCCTCTGTCTTTTTTCTACTTTGAAAGATGAGGTTGTGAGTCAGAGAGGAAGCCTTAATATATTGAATATTACTGTACCCTCAAGTCATTTATCTCCCTCATACACTCTCATTTCCTTCTTTCCTTCCTTTTAGTCTTTCTTTCCTATCTCTCCTGTTATTCTTTCTGTTATCCCCCTCCCCCCCACACTCTTCTTCTCACAGGAGGTGGATGCTCCAGGCAGATGTTAAAGTGTTTAGTCTGGTCAGGCTTCACGCGACGCAGGGCCACCCGCGACTCCCCGATGAACTCATTATGTGTCAGCTTGTCCTCGTCGCACACGGACACCCTGGGAGTGAGAGACACAAGAGGGGGAAGGGGAAGGTAAAGATGATGAGAAATGGCGAGAGACAAAAGAAACATGAAGAAGAATAAGAGAAGCGGATTACTGAGACAGAGTAAGACAGATGTGCGAGTGTGTGAGGGAGGGCGGTGGAGTTAAACATTGCATATTATGACTCATCTAATTATTCCTAATGCTGTGGCAACATTATAATGAGGGAGGGAAATTGTTGACATATACCTGACCTGAATTAAAGAAAAAAACTACGTTTAAATCCAGACACTGTATATACACACGTTGTACGAATAAAAGCAATTACCATTTTCCCTTGCGTGGGAATTTAGAAAGTGTGAGAGGGTGCATTAAGTCTATCCATATTTATGGAGCTGGCAAACGTTTACACCTGCCATAATGTCACCTGAAATCCATAACTGGGTGGGAGCGTCTGAGAGGAGTGAAGAAGGAGATGGAGGGAGGCTGTGAGCGTATGTGAAATCAAAAGCCGCCGAGCGAGGGATGAAGTGATGTGGGTGAGAGGGAGAGATAACAACAGAAGAATTTATTTAAATCTGTGTGTGTATGTGTGTATACGTGAGGAGAGGACTCATTTATGCCTGAATACGTGCGTGTCTATACTGTAGGCAGAAGTGGAAAATCAGTATGCCACTGACTTCAAGAGTGATTGCCTTTTTCGGTGCTTTATGTAAATGTGAATGAAAGACACGCAACAAGAAGAAGAAAAACTAAGAATGCAATATGTCAGAGAAGGTCTGATACAATACGAACGTGCCGCCTCTTCGCTCTCGGTTTTATTCAGCGTGTAACTAAATTCATGACCACAGGAATGAAACATCGCAGTCACCCGCTGCCTTCAGGTCCCTGGTGATAAAACACGGTATCGCAGAAATGAGGAAGGTGCAAGAGGCCACTTGCCTGGGGACAACAGATATGTGTTTCTAGTAGCTCGTGAGCCCTTCAGCATCAAATAGCAGCAAAAAAAATAGGGAAGAATGAAAATGGAGGAAAGAAAAAGACGGAGGTCTGGGGTGGAAGGCGAAAAAAAGAATAAAGAGAGTTGAAGTCAGAGGTGAAATGTGGTGTGTTAGATGTCCGAGTAAAAGACGGCTGTCATGAAAAGGGCTTGACGATGGTGAGTGACGAGTGAGAGTCCGATAGGTCAAAAAGTCAAGTGTGAAGCGCAGTCATAATAATGTGAGACTTATTTAAGGCTGCAGTTTCTTCAGCGGCAGTAACATCCACATTTTACTGTCGCTATGACAGCTCACATTTATTACTACATCAAAACGATTTCATAATGTCGTTAGAGTAGGGCGATAAATCTAATCAACACATGTCGACAACTTACATGTCAGGCATGTAACTGAAGATGTCCACTGATACTGTTTGACACCGTATAATTTAAAGGCTTTATAAAGTGTCACAGTGGATGGATATTAGAACAGTCATTATGAATTAATAATGACGCCTTTTAGCCTGGCTCTTATGGAAGCTCATTTCTGCCAGGCAAAAAATAGATGAAAAGTTTGAGATGATAAAATATGAAGTGAGTCAAACTTTAGTCTTGCTGACTCAAAATTATGTGATAATAAATCAAAATGTTAACTGAGAATCTCATGATTTAGACCTACTATCTTGTAGTTTTGACTCACTAAGTCAAATATTTGACTTTTCATCTCATCGTTTTGAGCTAGTAAGACAAAAATATTGACTTACAGTGATTATATATGACAGTACATTCTTATTTTTTATCATAGCTAATAGGGATGTTATGGTGAGGAAAATTTCCCACTGGTTTATAAACCTTTGAAAACACCGGACATATTACAAGAACAGATGATGCTCAATATGTGTAGTGCGCTTACTTTGATCTTCAACGTCGGATGGCTGTGTGTCTGGCCTCTCCGGTCCAGCTTTCGCTGCGGGGGGGCCGCAGGTTTCTGCAGGCTCCGTCCTCCGCAAAGCGATTACCTCATTAACGTTATGGTTCCCTTATAGCATTGGGTTTATATCAAAGTTATTTCCTAATAAGCGCTTTTGCTTTTTGCTGTGACACAAACTCCTCCGCCATCGTCTTGTCTATCAACTCTCACTTTCACTTTCAGTTTGTAGCATCCGTCGTCCGACTATGTATTGATAACACGGCGCTGATACACAAAAATGAATTAAATGGGTTTTATTTCTATAAAAAAAGGCAAAACAACGGTGGGAGCGGTGGACAAGTAATTTAATCGGTGTATGCCCGACTACCGTGACAATTATTCCTAGCAGAAAAGTAAAAAAACAAAACTTTTGTATCATTCCTAACTTTTTATAATTGTTTTCCTCTTTGTTTGGCAGGAATAAATTTCCACAAAATCTGGTCGTTATTGTGCAATAGAGCTAAATGGCCAACAGCCTACAGATAGTAGTAATATATATATATATATATATAGTAATAGAGATAAAAAGTCAAAATGTTTTATTAATATTGCCTTATGATGACAGGAAGTCAGGATTAATGATTAATTCAAATCATTTTGAGCTACTAAGACAAAATATTGACTTACCATGATTATATATGACTATAGATTCTTATTATTTTTTTTTTTTTATCATAGCTAACTTCAGAACTTAACAGAAAAGTAAAAAAAAAAACCACTTTTGATTTTGCATAACTGAGTATTTTTAAATTTGTATCATCCTCAACTTTTCCTTTTTCTATTTTTCTCGGCAGGAATAAACTTCCATACAATCTGGTCGTTATTGTAAAAAAGCTATACAGACGGCTGTGAATTAAATCTTTAAGCATGACTTCCTGTCACGATAAGACAATATAAATACACAGTTGCAACTTTTGAATTGTATTTTCTGAGACAGTACTACTGTACTTCTAAGATTTGTCTGAGGAAACGCTGCAGTTTGCTGCAGCTGTCGGTTCAAAGTTGGATGCAGGAACAATAATGGAGCTCCAGTTTTTTTACAGTTTAGAAAAAGTAGTAGAAAAAAAACTCTGCCCCCTTTTTCAAACGTTGGCATATCTTGTGGTTACATTGAGTTCTGGTCGAATGAAACTGCTGTCGGTGGAGTAATTGGAAAACCGCAAACAGCAGTATAATTCCACCTGTTACATAATCCAGATTTATGTGGATGTAAAAAAAAAAATGTAGACATAGAAGATTTCAAATGTCAGTGCCTTGCAGTGGGTGACGTCAACATGTTTACGTGTTTCAGTAGGTTAAACTTCCTGTCTGCTGATCTTTAAAGGCCTCTGCAGAATTAAGAGTGTCGGATGCCGGTTGTAGGGCCAGTTTCTCTAATTTCCCCCGAGAGATCAACCGTCGATCCTATTTAAGTCCCACTTTGCCATGTGCGCCGTGGCAAAGTTTTAGTCACAGGCAGAGACAATTCGCAGCTTTCGTCACCTCTGGAGGGGGTCAATGAAATTAAAACACCCCGTGGTGCTTAGTCTGACCTCAATCTGTCACTGCAAGTTGGAAAGAGAGAAAGGCAGGGAGACAGACGGAAAGAGAGACAAAGAAGGAGGGATGGTTTAGAAGGAGTGGGGGGAGATCTTCTCTGATCCTAGTGGACAGGAGAGATGCGAGGATGGGGAGGAACGAAGGTGAGGTGACGGGGGGGGGATCAAAGGATCAGCGGAGATAGGAGAAGAGAAGAGAAAGGTCTAAAAAAAACGAGACTGGATCCAGATAGACGATAAGAAATCCTTTGTAAGCAAGAGTCTTTTTCCTGACGGGCAAGACAGAGCGGCGAGGCAGGACGTGATTTGAGGCGACAGAAATAGCCAGACATAAAGCAAACATTTACCGGAGTGTTTTGCGGTACATGTCTTCTTCTGTGATTCCACAGTAGGTGAGCGTCTCATTCCACACAGGGTGCAGCGTGTTGCGAACCGTCTTGGTTTTCAGCTTATTGGCCTGTGCATCACAGTGGAGAGGAGAGAAAAAACAATAATCTCAGAGCTGCAACAGGAAAACAAGTTCTTACCGGCTACATGGTCATTTTGTTTCAGAGCAGATTTACTGGTCTGCACATGCACTTTCGTAATGTAGCTCTAAATTATAGGTAGACTAAGTGTGCACTCAAGCAGGTCACTGGAGGTCTTTTTCAGGTGTAGAAAGGGACAAAACCACGTCCTGATAATAAAAGCAGACCTTGCAGGCTCCCGGCAGCAGGTGCAGCTTGACATAAGGATCAGCCAAACCGTTGAAATCCATCGGCTTCAGACCCTAATAGAGAGAAGATATAATGAAGGGATGTAAAATAATTGGTGTGCAAACTGACAACGTAATGAAATGTTAAACGATTACCAGACTGAGAGGTGAGGAGTTCATTTACAAACTGAATCTGAAGCGCAGTGGTAGAGAGCAGGTTTTAATTTGACAGATAGTTTCAGTTCACCAGTGAGTCACATAGCGTAAAGACTATCACCCTTTTATTAAATTGTGTAAGAATTAAGGATGAAAACTGAAATCCTCTGCTACACACTAATAAGAAGATAAGGCTGTCCTGATATCAGATTTTCACTACATGATTATCGTGGCCAAAAGAATTCACGATATTGTATATGGAAAATTCAAAAAAAGTAAATAATGCTATTTGTCAAATTCATCTTTAACTTTGTTTATTGTGTTTTATTTTCTCTTTTTTTTGGAAAATTAATTACACTCAAAATACGAGTGTAGGGAGGTGGAGAGTCTGTAACCATAACTGTATATATAAAATGATTTAAACCTGCAATAGGTAGAATATTTTTGGCGTCATTGGGCAAAAATTCCATAATATCCTTTCAGCATATTGTAATTCAGATGTTCTGAGAGAAAACTAGACCTCTGCACCTCATGGCTCTGTTTTCAGGCTTTAGAAAATCTAGCCCGTGACAGAAGAATTTGGCCAATCACAGGTCATTTCAGAGAGAGAGAGAGTGTTCCTATTGGCTGTTCATTCAACGGAGGCAGCTGTCAATCACTCGCAAACTCCGATCAAACAGTCAAACTAAGCAGCGTTGATCAAATATTAATCAATATTCTGTTACTGTAATGCCTATTTCTCTCCTCAAATGTTTTCAGAAACATCTTGTCGTGTACTGTTTAGCTGTAAAATTAGAAAGTGTGCTCCGGCTGGTGGGCGGCGCTTGGTATTTCCTCAACTGATCTGATGATGGCTGCCGGGTCACAAACTTTCTCATTTTACAGCTAAACAGTAAAAAAGTAACAGAATATTGATTCATATTTGATCAGCACTGTTTGACCGTTTGATCAGAGTTTGCGAGTGATTGACAGCTGCTCAAAGACGGCAGGCTCCAGCTCGGCTCTGATTGGTTGTTTTCCTCCGGTCTGTGAAATCTTGCGGATGCCATTAGGAGCACTGGAGGACACTGAGGCACATTAATTTTTTTCAGATTACCTGTCTCATGCACTATACTGTCAGGATATAGTGACCGTTTCATAAAAAAAATGTTTAATCATATTTGCTTCAATCTTGCCTACTGTTGCTTTAAGAGGCCTTGATTATTTACCCAATATTATCATATGTGTCTTATTAACATGATATCAAAACTACATTTTTTTAAATATCACTGTTATATATCACGTAGTGACACATAGTTGCTGGTGGGCAAAACACAGGCAGCGCCAACGAAGATGGTATTTGAAAACTCGGCCTTGAATTCCCATACAAGACCCCCTGCAGAGTCAGTTCAGAAATCTGCGCGCTGGTCGGCCTTGATTCTGTTGTTATCATTTAAGTATAAAATAATTAGGTTAAAACCAATTTAATATAATCCATCGACCAATCGATGGTTGACTACAGCCCTAGAAAAATGACTGAACAGCTTTTTTGTCACTGGTTGAACAACACACATATATGAGTGATACAAAGCTAAATTAAATATTTACTTTCTATTGCTACAAGACAAACTACCTGTGTTGGCTCTCATAAAACATTATTTACCTTTGCTTTCAGGACTGTGCAGTGTAAGGAGCTGGTGGCTCTCTCATACAGTAGGTCAAACTCTAACGTCCCCAAGGCGGCTGGAAGAAGAAATGTTTCAGTTACTTTGGTAATTGCTTTTCAGCTGATGACTCTATTACTTTATATAGAGCGTGATGGCAGGAAGAAATGTAGACACTCGTTAAATCACATTTAAACATCTCTTGCTGAGAGTTAGATGAGAAGATTATCACCTGGGAGTGGTATCAATCTTCTCATCTAACTCTCGACTCTCGAAGAAAAACGAATAAGTGTAATTACCAAAATGTCAAACTGTTCTTTAAAGACCACTTTTACAGGGTTCTCCTTTTAAAACGAATAAAATAGAACCCTTTCAAATCTGCTGAACACAGTGTTTTGAATCAGCTCGTTAAAGGGACAGTTTGGGTGTTTTGAATTGGGGTTGTATGAGGTACTTCTCCATAGTCAGTGTATTACCTACAGTAGATGAAGGTCGGCACGCCCCCAGTTTGGAGAAACAGACAAGCGCACCGACACCGGAGCAAAGCAGTACAGTGTTGTGGACGGGGACGGCAGAAAACCTATTTTTATCCACCTAAAAGACAGGCTCACCTAAAAAGAATAATATTCGTTTAAAGTGGCAGTAGGCAGTACTATCTCTTGGCAAATATTCCATAATTACCTTTCAGCATATTGTAATTCAAGTGTTCTGAGAGATAACTAGACTTCTGCACCTCCTCATGGCTCTGTTTTCAGGCTTTAAACAAATCTAGCCCGTAACGGAACCTTTTCCTTCTCCTTTCCGACAGGGAACTGAACCGAACTGTGAAACTTATCTATGCTCTCTCTCAAAGCCAGCAGGCTCAGATGACAAAAACAGTATAGATGCGTTTAGTTCGGCGCAATACATTGCTTTGCTCCGATGCTCCTGTCTGTTTCTTGATGCTGGGGGCGTACCGACCGTCATCTACTGTAGTTAATACACTGACTATGCATAAGTACCTCATGCAAGAGACTTGAACTATCCCTTTAAGTATAATCTGCTAATCGACAAAGTCAACTGTCGTCTCTGCTTCTGTGTTAAATCAATGACTTGTTTCAAAAAGAATTTCAATGGTGAATGTGCCACCATCGTTACTGCAAACAGCTGTCTCAGAACAGAAAGCTCGACGGCCGTTACAAACAGCACTTGAGCGAAGGGTCAATTTTGATTTCTTTGAATCGTTCTAGGCCTTATTGTCCCAGATCCACCTCTGTGTTGAGTTAATTTCTATTCTCGGGCTCAAGCAGCTTCAGTGAAGCCAGGTCGTTACTTTCAGGTGACTCACTGTTATCGTCGCTGTCACAGCTGTCGATCTCGATGGAGGTGTCCATGCTGCTCATGGCTGACAATGAGCCCCCTCCGCCCGCCGCCCCTGGTAACAGCGGTGACAACAGGCTGCTGCTCCCTCCTCCTCCTCCTGCAGCCCCTCCACCTTGGCCCGCGCTGCTGGGGTTGAGCGATGTGGGAGCTGCCACCTGATTGGGCGAGAGCGGCTCGGAGAAGGAGGAAGTGGGCGACAGGCGAGGGAAGTAGGCAGAGATTTGGCGGATGGGCCTGATGGGGCCCGGGCATACGTCGATGGCCATGTGCTCCTGGATGGAGATGCCTAAACGTTTTCCTTTTCGCACCGTCATAGGGCTACAGAGACACAGAGATAGACGGAGGAAAAGTTAAATCTTTTCAGCAATGCAATAATTGAAATTTCGTTACGTATTCAGCCGAAGAAAGACATTTATCCACAGATATGAGCTGCTGTTCTCAGTTGCTAATCCAAGCGAAACAAGGTGAGCTCGGTGAGATGGTTGGTGATAAATAAGATCCTGCGTCTGGCCATCACTGAGATATAATCACACTTAATTGGCATTTTACATTTGCCATATAGTCAAGAAGAAGAACTTAAGATAGGAAGCGTTTATCTCAAACTGCTCTTGCACTAAAACCTCCTTCAACATAATTAGAACTCTTAAAAAGAAAGACATTACTCATAAGATGACAAAATAGAGCAGAGGATGTGCACAAATTTGCATTTCAATTGAATACATCTGAATAATCTCCAGCCTATCAGGGAGGATAATGGATAACGGACAATAGGGGTCTCCCCCGAATCCTAATCATCTTCGATGAAATGGCAGTTTGCGTGTGCATGCGTGAGCCGCGGAGGCACACATGTTATCTAAAGTGCTTAACAACCCTCCGCAGACAGGCAGGTAATTACAGGATGAAGTCTTCGCAGGCTGGAACGCTCTTCAGTGTGCTCGGATGGAGGGAAGCGTCCTGGTGATTATATAAAGTTGTGGCAGCAGGGAGTGGAGTTGACCACGAGGCTGATGTGTCTGCTCTCTTCCCGAAATAAAAAAAGAGGGGGGTGGATTACAAACATATCTCACAGCTTTAGTTTTCTAAAGACAGCAGGCCTTGAGGGGGCGTTGTGTCCTCAATACTGAACAAACCCCCCCTGGACTACCTTCTGCTCTCTCTGCATTAATCGATTCAAACTGAGAAGTGAATATTTGCACTGTGAGTATTTGCACTTCCTCTGTGATGTCTGTAACGGCACCTACACACTACACGACTTTCAGAGTCGTCAGATTGCTGTGCTGATCACATTACACGGCTGTCTTATAAGGGGGAATCTTGAAGTTGTTGTGGTTTTCCCGATAAGTCTGTCTGCAGGGTTGTCTCTGCAGGGTGTTCTGGGTCTACCCCGGGGCCTCTGACCAGTAGCTACTGATCCAATTGATGATTTGCAGTGAAAAATGGAGGGAGAAAAAGAAAATAATATGGAGGATAGCATTGCAAAGGAGACGGGGGGATCAAGGATTGTCTGTTCTACAGAGAGTTGGAAGTAAATAAATAATGTTGCAATGAGCGCAGGTAGCTGTCTGCTCGTGTTGTGGTTCGACAAGGACATGTTTGTGCTTTGTGTGTTTGCAAATTTATTCTGATAGAAACTATATTCTCATAGCCATGCATCCATATTAAGGGAATAGTTCAACATACACTTTGCTTTCTTGCAGAGAGTTAGATGAGTAGATTGATACAACTACAAACAGAGAGGTTATTACCTCCATGTTGATTAGTGTGATTTAAAAGTGTTGGTAGATGGATTTTCTAACCTTTGGACACAGCAAAGCTAGCTGTTTCCAGTCTTTATGCTAAGCTAAGCTAACCGACTGCTGGCTGTAGCTTCATATTTACCGCACACACAATGTCGAGCTACTACTTTATCAACCCAATCTCACGGGAAGGCGTTTCAATAGCACGATATTACAAGGACATTACGCATGTCATGAGAATGCATTTTAGCTTTTTTGCGTGTCATTTTCTACGCCACGCAACAAAACTACGGTAACAATCGCAGTTAGGTTTAGGCAACAAAACCACTTAGTTAGGTTTAGGAACAACATAATGGTTGGGCTTAAAAGAAGTCTGTAAAATAAGTAAAATACGTTCAGAGACAACGTAACACAAGTATGGAACACACGCCACTAATGCTACTAACGCAAGTAGGGATGCACCGATACCACTTTTTTCATACCGACTTTTTTACATTTGGGTACTCGCCGATACCGAGTACTGATACGAGTACTTCTCTGTGCCAAAAGACCCTCGTTAACAGCCAGCTGGAGGGTGTGAGCGACACACGGCAGGCTGGGGAGTCCCGCATACGAGGTGGTGCGCCGCAACTGGCTGTAGGTCGGCTTGGAAAGGCTCAGGGCGAAGGTGGCTCGCGGCCGCAGCTTTACAGCGCTCCCCGCCCGGACCTCGCCGCACCGTTGGGGAGGTGGAGCGTGAGGCCCCGAAAGATGGTAACGAGAGGTTAACCCGCTGCTGTAAAGTGGTATCGTTGTTGTTGTATCGGAGCCGTTTTGCGAGTACGAGTACATGAGCACAGTATCGGACACGATACCCGATACTGGCATCGGTATTGGTGCATCCCTAAATGCCACTAACGCCACTAACGCCACTAACGCCACTAACGTAACTTCAAAATAACTCACCACTTTGGGACACAAACACCGGTCTGGAACACCGGTGTCCTGGTTGAAAGTCCAGTGTTTGTTGGACCACCCACCATAAGCGGTGTTTCTCACTTTCTATTCTACGTCACTAGCTCTGAGCGTAGCATATCTACACAGATGCGTTTAAATTGCGATCAATACAGACTACATGGCGTACAAATGACCCCAAAAGCAAGAACGGTGTTCTCATTGCATGTGAAATGACTTGTGACTCACCATCATACGCTTCTATTTAGTGCAACCAAGCTGACTTTATTATGAATGCAGGTTTTAGTTAATCTCAAATGGCTGTATAAGGCTCGTCAGAACTATAATTATTCCTCATTGTCCCCTTCCTTCTGTTTGTGGGGTCAAAACCAGTAAACAGATTAATTTCCGACCCTTCAGTCGCCGGGATAAAGTCAATATGACCATTGGCGTAAAGTGGCCCTGAAATTATTGCCTCTGACTGTTGACCTTCAGCAGAATTACAGGCAGCGAGGGTCATTTGTCATGTATGGTCCAGTCTCTCTGCTGTGAGCACAACAGTGGGCGTTACGCGCCACAGCTCATCCAGCTCTCTCTTGGCTGGAGATGAAACAGACTTTTGAAACACGCTGCAGCGTGCCAGCATGCAAACTTCCTCCACTCAACTGACCGAGAGGACTTTAACAGACCTCTAGCTCCGGAGTGGAACGTGATGATGGACGTTTAGCCTGTTGCAGCCATTTTAGTGCCATTAAGAACCACAATAGGAAAAATTGATGACTTCTAGAGCGCTGAACAAACCGGTCAGAGTTCATCGCTGCTCAATTAAGTGCCGCAGAGATAACGTCAGACGCCTGCACTTCAGGACGTGATTCTCGTTACAAGCACAGTTTTTCAAATCTGAAGATAAAACCAGCGACAATAAATCATTTCCGCCTGGCACAACAATAACACAATAGCAAAATAATCTCAAATTAAGCGGCATTAATAAGACGGAGAAGGTGAAAACAAGCTAATGAAACTCCCCGTGATGATTATGATTATAGCCAGAATTGATTAAAAGATGAATTAACTTGGATCGGTAGATAATGATTGTTCTTATGAGTAATAAACTGTATAATCCCTCAAAGCACACACACACTTTCAAAAAGGCATGCCATCAAACATACGCAGATACACTTCCGTCAGATCATTAATTCATCTCTCTCTCTACACACACACACACACACACAAGCGCGCGCTCTATGCAGCTGTTGCAGGCTTGTGAGCGAGTGTCTGTTGATATAATGCGCGCAGTCAGTCGCCTCCCAGTCCTGGCAGATGTGGCCGTAAGCTGGAGCTGCCCGAGCACCAGCAGCACCACCAGCACACACAGAGCCGGGAGGCCTGGTGGCTCGCAGCCCGCGGGGAAGCGGAAGCTCACGTGGAGCTCGTGATTGATCGCTCTCAAGCTGCCAGCTGGAATCTCTCTCTCATCTTCTCTTTTCATCATCATCTTGTTACTGAGAACACTCCAAATAATAAGGTGAACCTCACACTTGACAGGTTTTTCATGTGCTAAAGCTCGTTTGACACACTCTTACTACTTTACATAATTCCTATAAGCTACAATATAAGAATGGCCCAACTTGTCAGCTACACACAGTAACCCTGTGGCAGCTAGTTATGCAACCATATACAGTATTTGATGCATGGCCCCTTTGCACATCAATCCTAACGTTACATAGGTTTCCAGCTTTGAGGAATGGGAGGAATGAAGCTGGCAGTCAGGAATATCTTTGTGCAACATGCGACCTCCCCCCCCCCCACCTCCTCTTTTAGCTCCTTCACTTTAAATTAGAGTCATATCACAGGCATGTACGCTCCCTCCCTCAACCCCCATCCTCCACCTTTTCATAATCCACCTCTTCTCCCCTTTTTATCTCTGTCATTATCTCACCGTCCGACTTTCTCAGACACCATTATTCCACCTGTAGGTATGCGAGGATCTCTCTCTCTCCTCCCTCTCTCTGTCTCTTGGCTGTTTTTTTCTTCTTCTCTTGTGTCCTACATACAATGGGCCCCTGCAGCGGGCTCCGTTCACCTTTAAATAACAAGCTGGCGGCTGACAGGCAGATGGTATAGTACAGTGCGGCACGCTGTAGCTACTCATTAGAGCACAGACAGTCAAGCACATCAGTTGCAGCTAACCACAGTGACACTGAGCACTTGTCAATTAGAGCCAAGTTATTTTCAGGCTGCCAGGCATGAGTAAACTCCGACGTGTGTTGGAAGGTGTGAAAGAAAAGTGAAGGAGCAGGTAAAAAAAGATAGAAAAACAGACCGCCACATGTTGCACCTGTCTGCTGTGTGAGAATGATGCAGAATCTCTCGGTCTGGTTTTTTACTGCATTTGCTTGCAGAAACCTGCATGAACCAAATAGACTAATAAAGTGAAAATATAATGATAGCGGTAGATGGTGAGAAAGAAGGAACAATTTACATAAAGGTGTATTTCATGCAGAGAAATAAAGAGGGAAAAACATATATATATATATCAGAAAAAACGTTTGCAACCTTGGCAGCAGATTCAACCTGTCTGCATTTCAGAATAAAATTATAGAAATGTTGACTTACCTCACTGATAGCGCAAGTGTGAAACTCCTCATAAAAAAAGAGGGGATTCCAGTGCGGAGCGGAGGAGACTAACTAACAGGTGGCGAAGAGAGGAGCAGAAACTAGAGAGAGAAAGAGGAGGGGGGAGACGAAGAGAGACAGAGAGAGGGAGAGAGAGAGAGAGAGCTCTACGTGTATCATTAGAAATTAAATGCATGAATAGTTCAAGTTGATATAAAACGAGGAGCAGAGGAGGGAGAGGAGAGCGACATGCTGGAGGAGGATGGAGATGGAGATGGAGAGAGAGAGGCAGCGGGGAGTTATTACTTGACAGTCTGTTGTGCATGTGACTGTTTCATCCCCCCACCATCCCCCTACACACAAACACACACACACTTGTTTTTGTCTCTAGGAGGACATTGCTTCATTCCTGAAGGCTTAAACTAACCTTTAAGGATAAGGCTGATGATGTTCTACATTTCTCTTAATTTCTGTAAATAAAATCCAATATTTACAACAACAGCAGTTCCTAATTAGGGTATTTAAATGGTGTAACTATGAGGCTAGCAGTGGGTGTAACCATGTTGGGATAATACGTGAACACGCAGCCCGGTCACGTTCCCAGGGGCGTCAAATACCGAGGCTTTGTCACGCCCGTCTGCGTTAGATACCGCCACACAAGGCTGACGCATCAGGCAGTCCATTAACTACAATGTTAACCCATCCGTAGCAACAGTCAGAGAAAGTGTGATGACGTAGTTTAATGAGCGAAAAGACACACACAGGGCGCCGGCGGGTGGGTGGGCGGATCGGTCCAACAAACACAAGGCTTTCATTCAGAAGACCGCTGTTTGTGTCCCGTGCGCCACAATGTTCAGTTTCATTTTCCCTTTACAAACATAGCACAGCAGTTTTAAGCCCAACAATGTTGTTTTTTTAACAAAGTGGTTTTGTGACCAAAACCTAAAGTTGCGCCAAGGGGTTTGACAAATTGGCAGCATGTGTTGGGAGTTGGGATGAGAACATGTTGGAACTCTCCCAAGTCAGGGAGGTTTTCCTATTCCTATCATCCTGCCAGGGGTGCATAGATGCAGAATTAAACCTCGATATTTGTCAAAAAGAATATTCAGAAAACATAAATTAGCCATTTCTTCCAATTTTTAGGGGGAGTTATGAGCTACGAGTGAATGTGCCCAGCTACTTGAAGTCTTGTTGTCACAACAAAGCTGCCAGTTTGTAAAGAGACCAAAACCTGCGCTCACCGGCTGGAGAAGCTGCAAAAAAAAAGGTGCTGAGCGGATGAATAAACTGTTGTTCGTCAAGAAATAGTTCGAGCCCAGTTCAGTCCAGTGTTCCTAGGAATTGTGTCCATAGTGGACCAACCCACGCCGCACAATTTACGTCCAATGACGACATTTAGTCAGTGCCACTGCAGGAAGTAGTGTTCTCCCTATAGGTTGCGAGGCAGAACATAAAGGTAGGTGGTTGTAGCATGTCAGATTTCTGGAGTTAGCGTTCCCACCACAGAATTGCAATTCATTTTAACCTTTTTATTATTTATAAAGCTTTTTACCTTTATTTATTAACCACAATCTTTCTCCAACCTTGACCAAGTGTTATAACGTTAATCTTACCTTAAAGCTGCAGTGGGTAGAATTGGCACAAATATGATTAAATAAAGTTATTTATCGGTCACTATATCCTGGCAGTAGTGCATGAGACAGGTAATCTGAAAAAAATCATGTTCCTCTGTATCCTCCGGTGCTTCTAATGGCATCTGCAAGATTTCACAGACCGGAGGAAAACAACCAATCAGAGCTGATCCGGAGCCTTGCCATCTCTGAGCAGCTGTCAATCACTCGCAAACTCCGATGAAATGGTCAGACTAGGCAGCGCTGATCAAATATGAATCAATATTCTGTTACTGTAATGCCTATTTCTCACCTCAAATGTTTTTAGAAACATCTTGTAGTGTACTGTTTAGCTGTAAAATGAGAAAGTTTGTGACCCGGCAGCCATGTTGAGATCATTTTAGGAAATACCAATCACCGCCCACCAGCCGGAGCACAGCCAATAGGAACGCTCAATAGGAACGCTCAATAGGAACGCTCAATAGGAACACTCAATAGGAACGCTCAATAGGAACGCTCAATAGGAACGCTCTCTGAAATAACCTGTGATTGGTCAAAGTCTTCCACCAAAGACTAGATGTTTTTAAAGCCTGAAAACAGAGCCATGAGGAGGTGCAGAAGTCTAGTTTTCTCTCAGAGCACTTAAATTACAATATACTGAAAGGTTATTATGGAATTTCTGCACAATGATGCCAAAAATATACTGCCTACTGCCACTTTAACCATAGCTTATTTGACATAACCGTGATCTTTCCTTAACCTTATCCACACAGTAGTTGCCATGCGCAGATTTTGTAGAAAGTAATAATGTAATATTATATAATAATGTTGGCATTGAATATAATCCAGCTACTATTAAATAATGATGTTCTTGTCTAGCAGATGGGCAGCTACCCTGAGACCTCAAAACAGCCGTTTTTACATTTGTCTTAATGTACGGATTAAGCAAACAAGGTGCAATGCGTCAGTGTTTGTTTTTCCAAATTTGGACAGAGCCAGACTAGCTGTCTCAACCCTGCTTCCAGTCTTTTTATGTTAAACTAAGCTAATCACCTCCTGAGTCCCCATAATGTGAGTGATACAAGTACACACACAGGCAGCATCTCTTATTAAATGCAGGCTTTGTATTAATTTTAAGGGGGAAAAAAAGACCTCTAATTAGATCTCTCCATCTTTCTGTCCATGTTAATTCCAAACTAATACACTGTGTCTTTCTCTCCCAAACACACACAGAGTCTCTTCAGTCTCAGTTCCTCCGTGTAATTAAGCTAATGGGTCTCGAGTCAGTGATAGACAAGGGGAAACATGCTATTTCCCCCGTGCGTCTATTGAAGGGACAAAATTGGTGTTCTCTGCGGGTCTCTGTCTCTCTTTTTTTATCTGACTTGTCCTTTCTTTCAGTTTGGAGAGTCCACACTCTCTGAAAGTCTCCGTCTATCAAAAAGGGGAGCCAAGAAGCTGTCACACAACGCAGGCTGCTGAATAGACTTACTGCTGCTTTTTTTGTGTTATCTTCAAAAATTGCTTGATGTCTTTGTTCCGTGGTGTTCTTCGTGTCTCTCTCCTTTCTTATCTCATGCCCCCTCTTCAGTTCCCTCTCTCTCTTTTTCTGTCTCTCTCACACACACAC
Organism: Sebastes fasciatus; assembly: GCF_043250625.1. Taxonomy (NCBI): domain Eukaryota; kingdom Metazoa; phylum Chordata; class Actinopteri; order Perciformes; family Sebastidae; genus Sebastes; species Sebastes fasciatus. The sequence goes on from NC_133814.1 coordinate 13,619,343, forward strand.
ACACACACGCACGCACGCACACACACACACTTATGTATGTCCTGGTCCCATTAAATTGATGCCATAGCAGAGACATGCATGAATGCATTAACATGGCAATATAACGCATAAGCCTCCAGAGAAGCATGACTCCTACTCCTTCATGCAAACTGCTCATGCCACACACGTTTACACAATCCCCCACACACTGCAATATAGAGCCACCACTCTGCCAATTCTGTCAAAAGACCCTTCAATATATATATATTTATATATGATATATATAACCCTTATATCACCTTTTTGGGCTTTCTTCCACTTCCCTCCCTCCCCCCCCGCTCCTCCTCGTCATATCTCTACTCTCCTGCCTCTCCTGTTTATGAGAACTGAAATCCCCTCATTACGAATGCATAGTCGTTACGTGCTCTCGCCACACCAATTATGTCGGGGACGGGTGCTAGTGCTTCAGTGAAAAACAGCTGACCACAACAGAGTCCACAATGGCTCTGACAAGAACAAATGACATCAGCGAACCAGTCGGCCCTCGTTACACACAGATGACAAACACAGACAGGACTGGTTTCTCTAACCAGTTAGGAAATGGGAGGCACAACTAGATAACGTATGCATTCTGCTTAAACAATACAATGTTATATATTGTTCTTACATGATTATCGCCAATTGCATACAGAATTCATACATTCATTTTATTGCACTATTTATTTTATATATGTTGGTTTAGGACCCTACATGTATTTGGTATTTCGTTTCTGTATTCATAAAGATAACGCACATTAATCAACATTTCACAAACGTACAGTAGGCTAAGCCACTAAAGACAACAATAGCAACACAGAACAACAACAGGAGGCAGCAAAATATTGATGCAATAATATAACAATAACATCCACTATTTGGCCATGAAAAGCTGTGTGTGAAACAACAGAACACAAATGAGCATGTACTGTTTATAACCAAGTTTTGCACAAATGAACCAAACTGCTATACAAAGCCAAAACATAGGAACTACATGTTTGGCCAAAATTGAGTTAAGACATCAGACGTTTTGACATCTTACCTATAGGATGACCATATTTTCACACCCCCAAACCAGGACCCTTAAGCATACTGCACGCTCAGGCATGCACACATGCATGCGCCCGTTTCAACACCATGGACAACGCCTCAGCAGATGAAAAATGTCTCACAAAATCCACCAGATCATAGTTTAGGCCTATTTGAAAACTGTATCATAACACTAATAAACACAAAACACCAGGATTGCATTGGTGTAATATAACTTACATTATTGATTGTCAGATACCTTTTTTAAAACTAAACGCAAGGTATTGATCAGTGTGCAGGCTGCTGGCTAAATGGCCCACTGTGACACATCCTCTGCCAGCTGTTGTATATTGCTATCTGACCATCTTCATATGATCTTTTATATCGGCGTTTCCACCGTGCGCGACCGATGTGTGCTTTTGCAGTGTGTGCAAGTGCAGCATTTTCGTTGCCGGATACTTGGTAGCTTAAGTTACGAAGGAAGGATCGTCTCCTGGAGCTCTTTAGAAAAGACCGTTTGTGAATTTTTTTGCGACATGAAGCTTTGGCTTTGGCGACCCCTAATGGGGCCAGCAAATAAATGTTGAATTCAGACGCATGGTGCGTTGTTTGTTTGTTTATTTTTATATTGGTTAAGTTAATAATAAATAGTCTATGTAAGTGCTGAAAACAAGTATTATAATATTATGATTTCAGTTGTGGGGAAAACCGGCACAATTTGGTAATGAATGTTGAAAATCGGGACATTTTAGTGTTTTACAGATATTTGTCGGGACTCGGGACACCTAGCTTGAAACCGGGACAATCCAGTTCTACCTTACTATAAACAGTTTTATACAATAGAATGTGGAATTTTTTTAGGTGGAGAAACGGCATGAAAACTAAGAAAACAGAGATAAAAACCAACCCGCGGTGACTGCTATCTGGTGAGATAGCTTTAGCTGAAGCTAATTTACCCTTTGCTACTTTTTCCTGGAATTGAAAAATCAATTTAAATGCTCCAACATCTTAATAATCTTACCACATTAACAAGGTAGTAGCTTAATCTAATCATAATGGAGAATAAAGTAACACCAGATAATTAGCCTGGTTTAGCAGAGTCGCAGAAACTACTCGTCTCTTAACCCTCCCTACTTTTAAATCACACATTTAAGTGTATTTAATTAAAGATTAATTTATCAATCTAGCTCATCAGTTCAAATGGACCAGAAAGCTGAGGAAGAAACAAGAACATATTTTCTGTTTTGCATTTTCCATGAGCCTTTTAAATTGTCCAAAAAATAGAGTGCAGTATGTGAATGTTGTTTTTCAGGTTTTGTCCGTGACATTTATTAATAGCCAGCAAAAAAATGCATTAAAATAAAGGCTACTGCTCAAAGCATACAGAGCAACAATAAGACAAATGTAAAAAAAAAAATAGTAATAATGATACAATGTTAGAAGAAATAGGTTGAAAGTCAGTAAAATGGTCATATCACGCACACACACTAAAACATAAGCTGTGCAGCACAAAGACAAAAGACACAATTGTAAAAATATTAACATCACATTATTATATTATACTAATAAATACGCCACGCAAAGCAGACCATCTGGCAACAGGCATAGGACATGAGACAAGTTGACAGCAAGTTAGCAAATTAATAATTGATAGATATTTTGTGAATACATAATACAAGCATAATAATGAATAGACATGTACAAATATTCATGTGAGACAAAATAAAAAAAAAGACATGTTCTTATACAGAGCAACTTTTCTCAGTATGTGTTTCCTATAGATTTGCACAGGGAATAAGCTGGCAGCCGCAGCTCCTCTAATAACGAAATAATGGAAAACATAGGCGAGCAGAATAAAAGAAACAATCCGAGAACTCCAAGGTCCTCTTTTCTGTGACACTCAGCCATGTGACTGCAAGGTCGCCGTGTACCCGATCGGCACGAAAAGGACTCGAGCTTCTCACAACCCTCTACAACACGGATCCTTCAGTATTGTCACTCATTGAGATGAGCTACCCTGATGTATCGCATGAGTCACTGGCCCATAAACGTGTGAAATGGAAATGCGAGCACCGCTCCTTTATATTAGGAATGAAAAGCCTGATAGCAGCATTGTGTAAAGCAATACAGGAGCCGGTGTGTGATGCCGGGGGAGGAACAGATAGGAGAGGAAACTGCATCTGAATAACAAAGATTAAAGTTGTAGAAGAGTGTCTGAAGACGGAGGTGAGGGTATACAGTATTTGTTTTATTTCTTTGCAGAGCCTTTAACTGCAGAAGTAATTAATAAGCCTCACAATTTCTATCACTTGAGACAATCAATATGAAAGAAAATGAAGGATAGACAGCAGAGAATTCACAATAGAATCCTGACTATCTACTGTAAGGAACTGTCTTTGTAGGGTTTGTTCCTTTGTTCCTTCCTAATGACTGAGGAAGCACACGCTTCAGGCAAACAATATGTATGCTTTTATTATATTACTTCATAAGTCCGGTCAAGAGAGTGTGAAACAATAACTGGAAACAGCACAAAGTTTTAGCCTGAAGCGTGTGCCTATCTGACCTGAACATCTAAGCGAGCTTCATATAGTATTACTGCATATAGGATGTGTCTTTACTCACTGCATATCATCCTGGGTGCTGTCCCAGTTACCTTTTCTATTTTTCATACTCATCCCCTATGGAGCTATACATCGAGAGACGAGAGAGCCTCCGACCAAGGCGGATATTATTAGTCCACTCAAGCAGGTGCAAATTGGTCTGATGGAAGGAAACATAAAAAAAACCCATCTTGGAGCCTTTTCATTTAAAGTTGTTTTTCGAAGGAGCAGGAACATGTTGTGTGATGATAAGCAGACAGACACTGAAAAGGATGTTTGACGGCGCAGTCATTCAGCGAGCGGCCTTGGTTGCCATATGGAGGCGAGCCGTTGGAACAGTCACGAAGGGCAAGTAGACAAGTTTACATGAGTGCATGACCGACTGTGACGTGCGCGGATGAGTGTGCAGCAGCTTATGAACCCTGAAGCCCAATGTGCACATCCAGGCGTGTTTGTGTGTCTGTGTACTTGCTCGTGATAAAGTGATGTGAATGTAAATAGTGTGTGTGTGTGTGTGTGTGTGCAGTATGTAAACAGCTTCCTCTGCATAATCCTGTACCTAAAACTGTGAAGGACTAGAGCTGACAGTTAATACAATCATGTACAGTAGTATATTGTGTGCAAGACAAGGACTTATTAGATAAAGTGCTGTATTGCAAAAATCAATATCATGGAGATGTGTAATATACACGAACCCGCGGGCTATGACACATCAGAAAACTGTGGAAAAAGCAGGAATGGACGTAACTTGACAGGTTGTTTTAGCCCTCTAATTTTCTTATTGAACTAAAGGAGGAAATTAGTGAGAAGAGGCACCTATTCAACATTATTTCCCAGACTTAGCGCTCAGTAATGGCTTCTCACCCTCCACAAGTGACTCCAACCTTTTTCTTAGTTGGACTCTTAGATTTAAATTGTTATCTATCACTGTAGCTGTGGTGTAAAAACACTACTTGGAAACCAGATTTTGGATGTTTCACCGGTGCTTATATGGAATCAGTTTTTTCTTTCTACTGATATAGGATGATTCTTACACCTTTTGTGTCAGGAAATATAAAGTATAATCATTTAATTTTCCATTTTTTATAGGAGAAGAAAACATGTTTTGGACATATTTGTGTCTTCCATATTTCCCATGGTAAAGGTTGACTGACATTGTAAGGAGAGGCGCTGTCAACTTCTCTATTGCACTACCAACCGGAGCACATCATGCTGTATCTCTGGAGCCTATGAACGTTAATACAAGGTGTTTTTTTCCACATAGCTATGGCTATCAACCGTTGCGCCGAAAACACCAGGCGGCAGCAAAGTGCGGCCGGAAGGCATGAAGAAATGTTTTGTAACATAGGTCAACATGTCACAGGAGTCACAGGATATGTTGACTTATTGACTGTGGCCACATTTCGCTGCTAAACTATCCCAACCTTTTAGTTTGGCCTAGCGGGCAACCTCTGGTTCTGGAAAGTGAAGCCAATGTGGAAGTGCCTTAAACTTGCATTCTTTCTAACAGCCAGCAGGGGGCGACTCCTCTGGTTGCAAAAAGAAGTCTGATTGTATAGAAGTCTATGAGAAAATGAGCCTACTTCTCACTTGATTTATTACCTCAGTAAACATTGTGAATATGAGTTTATGGTCTCAATCACTAGTTTCAAGTCTTCTTCAATACAGCATGATGTTCATTTAGTAAATTATGGTCCCATTTAGAGTCAAATAGACCATAAAGCAGGGGATGCTTTAGGGCGGGGCTACGTTGTGATTGACAGGTCGCTACCACGGCGTTGTCCGGTCTGGGAGTTGTCTGCGTTTTCGTCTTACAACTTTAACCCTTTCACAGTGTGTTTTCAGTTCATGAAAGTTAATTGTAACATTTTAGTTGCCTAAAAATTTCGTGTTCAGTGTTTGGTTGTATTTAGCTCCACCGTCTCGTGTCACTTCTGGTTGCAAAAAAACAAGATGGTGACGGCCAAAATGCCGAACTTGAGGCTTCAAAACGGCAGTCCTCAAACCAATGGGTGACGTCACGGTGACTTCGTCCATTTGTTATAAACAGTCAATGGTTTGGCCAAACATAATTAAAACGGCCACGGCTCGCTGAGCCCGTTAGTGATTTAAGCTGCCTATCCCATTACAACAGGCAACATTTGGAAGGACCCATTCGGAGAGTGAAGTTAGTTAGCCTAGCTTGCTAACGTTAGCGCTGATCCCCATGCGGTGTTAATTTTGTGCTCAAATGTTTTCTGTGTTTCTCTTACAGTTCTTTTTCTTGTGAATTACTGGAGAGTTTTTGCCTTTCAAGACTTAAAAAAATATCTAATTAAAACAATTTGCGGAGGGAAAATCACTTTGGTTGAACTGCTCACAACTCATAGATATGTTAAACCTGTGAGAAGGGGTCATACGGAGAAGTAGTTTAATCTGAGTGAACACAGGCCAAAAAAGACTGAGAACCAGTGATTTAAAAGTTTGTTTAAAATGCACTTTTGAACTTTACTCTAGTGATGGAGAGCAAAAAAGCAGTTCATTAAAAAAACCATTCTGAACTTGTTTAAAGAAAATATGTGACAAAAAGCAAACATAAGAATATGATGCATCTCTTCAACCGTTAATACACATTTTAAAGAATATACATTTATGTTGGACGCTGATGTCATCCAAAGCATAGATTTTATTTGTTTTAATCATGAATGGCCTCAGGCTGTAGCTGTGGAGGTCTCTGTGCCATTCTCTGTTTAAATCTAATTTAGTCTCGGTGGTTATAAACACTACGACATGAATATTTACAGTTATATTATACGGTGCTTTGCACAAAATATTCATCTTCCATCTACATCTTCGTTTAAATCTCACACAGCTTTGCATACATTCGCTTACAAAATGCGAGCTGACATGCTGTTATGTCAGCAATGTCTACATCTGAGCTAAAGTGTAAAGTGCTGAAATGTTCTCTTAAAATGGGAGCGTAGCATCGACTCACTTTCTTTTTTTCTCTCTCAAAAGTGCATACATACAGCCTCAGGTGGTGTGCAGCCAGCCACATTCAAAACTGAATTATGTTAAAAGTACATTGATATGCAAAAAAGCTTGAAAGGGCATTTGAAAATGAAGATTTTTTTTTGTCTGATGTTGGTTTGCAGTCTTCATAGAGTCATTGTGTGTGCTTAGTGCTTAGCTTAATAAGAAAAATTGCTTTTATTGAATATTTTGTACAGAAGGTGTCTCAAAAAAGCCTCTCAAACTGAGGCAGCACTACAAGCTGTACCATTTCACAGGAAACTGAAAAGTGAAAGTTGATTCAAGCCTTAAACTCGTGTCCCTGACCGAACACAAAGGGTCCTTTTCATTGTGCTCCTCGTTTCCTTTCCTCGCCTCCTCTCCTCGCGTCCCTCCCACCTGAGATGCGAGCTTAGGAGGCGAGGAGAGACGAAACAGGGAAACATGTTTTTAGAGAAATGAGACGTCCTTTCCTCTAAAGCGTCACGTGAAGCAACGTCCGTTTGATGGAGTTTGTGTCTGAACTGCACTAATACTACAAATGCAGACACACAGTTATCAGTGGCAGAGCAGCAGTGTTTTCCCTTTGTAGTCTGTTACCTGTTTAACAAACACCTGCACATGAATAACAGCCTGCAGTCTGTATTCATACTGCGTCCTGCTTAGAGGCTCACGAACCATTTCTACTGACACAATGCCTTTATATTATTTATTAATTATTAGCGTGTGTATTTATTGATATACTGATTGTGAATTAGTCATTTAATAACCCAGAATATGATTATTGTGTCTTTTGAACACTGGAAATTATAGGCTAAATAAACGTACAACTTTGAATCTGTTATCTGTCTTCACTCCGGTATGAAACTTTTTCAGATGTATCAGATCACATCCTCACTCCTCGTCTCCTCGAGGTGCATTTAAGGGATTGAAAGAGCCTCCGTGATGTCGGAGGGGGGAACAATTTCCGGGTCAAGCGAGGAGATAGGATGCGAGGAAGCATAAGTGAAGCCTGTGAAAAACACTAGCTGACCCTGATGTATGCTACTGACAGTATGACATCTCAAATTGCTTTTACATGGCAGGTTTCGAGGCTGTAGTTTGAACTTTAAGCAACTATGGTGATTGTATATTATCTGGCCAACTTGTTTATATCTTCAGATTAAAAAATACGTATGCCTGAGTTCCTGAATTGAGATAACAAAAGGACTCAGAGGAACAGATTTCTGTCTGAAGCTCTAATCAGAGGGTGACATCTGATGAGATGGATTTCATATGGAGAAATCAGACACATGCTAATTTTAATTGGTGACAGACAGGCTGCAGAGTAACACGCATGAAACAAGGCCCTAATTATGTAAAACCTGTTTTAATAAACATTAACAAAATGTTATTTTGACAGGAAATGTGTTGTTTTTTTTAATCATTTTGCTGCCTTATTACATGATGTAAGCTCACGGCTGTAATCAGCAAGCCTGTTGAAGTGTCTGAATGTGCAGCGTTAATTAATTATGAATTTGAGCAGGAGACAGAAACAGAGACTAGAAGGAGAGAAAGAGAATCTGAGTGGGGAGGAAGGACGAACACGGAGGGATTGGAAGAAGAGATGAGCTGTCAGATAAACGTTTCAGAAGTCGAGAGTCATTGTGATCATTTCTTAGAGTTTAAATTGTTGTTTTTTTATCTCGTGAAATCTCTGAAAGACTGGATAAAAGAATAAGAGAGGCCTTCATCAGAATACAGTCAAATAATCGAATCATCTAGAAAGTGCATCAGAGAGGAGACCGAAGTTATTCCGGCTCTGTTGAGATATTGATTTTGCATATCAGAGACACCTCCTTCACTCTCATAACGCTTTTGAAATTCCTCAGGGTTTCAGGATTTATTGGAAAAAATATCAGAGTGCTGTGCCTTTTGTTGAGGAGAGACACGTCTTTAGTGTAGCCCACTGTGAAGCATTTTGTTTCCTGAAGACAATAACATGAATATTCCAAACAGCCATTTAAAAAATATATTCTTTACAAACAGCATTTGCAAACCCTCCATCCGCCCATTACCTTACACATTACACAATCACCGTTCCTCTCCATTTACACCTCACCCTCATCTATTATTAACCAAATGCAAAACAACAATTTAAGTGTCCAATTTAAAGGTGGGGAAAAAAGACAAATGAGAAGATAATAACATAAAGAAAAACATTATCTAGTCCGGCAGAGCTTTCCCATCTGAATGTTCCAGTCTGCGGCGTAATGGCTCTTCAAGAACAACTGAATTACGTCTGTCAGATGACAACCAAGTCAAGTGATGCCGGGAACATTAACTTCAAGAGTGACCTTTCATTATCCAGTAGTGCACTTATGCTTTCATAGCAAAGCTCATAGGACAAATGTCTGAGCGCAGACTTAAAGAGCTGCGCTCTAATAAATTAAGATTTATGTCAGAATGAGTTCTTTGCTGGTTTGGTGACAGAAAAGGGCTTGTGGACTGGGAATTGTTCAACATATTGGGAAATATGCTTATTTGCGTGCTGCCGGAGACTTTTAAAGCTAGAGTTGGCAATCTTCTTCAAAAACTTTTTTTTTGTTATATTTGTTGATATTGTCTTTACATCCCGACATCAATCAATAAATCAAATGCTCTGACAAAACAATAAGAAAATCCAGTATCTGTGGCTGTCGCAGGACTGTAATAAACCCGTCCAATCATTTAATTCGGCCTGCCTCCTTGCCCGTTATTTAACCTCTTTCTCAAGCTAGTATGACATGGTTGGTACCAATGGATTCCTGAGGTTTTTTAGTTTCATATGATACCAGTATCTTCACTCTAGCTTTAAAACTGATCCCGCCACAACCTAAAAATCGCAAGTTGCGTTAATGCGTTAAAGAAATTAGTGGCGTTAAAACTAATTTGCATTAACGCGTTATTATCGCATTAACTTTGACAGCCCTAGGAAGAACATTGATACCACTCTCACATCTGTCCTGTAAAGCTTCAGCAGAACTCGGTTAGCTTCGCTTAGCACAAAGACTGGAGACTGGGACACAGCTAGCCTGGCTCTTTCCAAAATCCACCTACCAGCACCTCTGAAGCTCACTAATTAACTAATTGTATCTTGTTTGTCTAACTCGCACAAAACAACACAGTGTAAAAACGACAACTCATTTATTTACAGGGGGGACCCAGTAACTTCTCTGAGCCAGGAAATAGTCCGGCACGTAACACCCCACAGAGAGAGCGAAGGAAACCAGAACTTCCGGGGTCCGTTTGTCAATATTTCAGTTTTTTTTAGCGGCCTTTAATAAACAGCATTTCCAATAAGCCCAAGACCATCATGACATAAATGTCACTGCTCGACGGTGTGAGTTCATGGTCCGCACTGAGCTCAGACATGTTTGTAATAACAGAGAGGACTAAAACGTGAGATAAAAGAGCGAGAGCAGAGCCAGGCTAGCTGTTTCCCTCTGATTCCAGTCTTTTATGCTAAACTAATCTCACTGTCTCCTGGCTGTAACTTCATATTTAACAGATACGTATGAGAATGGTATTATTCTTCTCCTCTAATTCTTGGGAAGAAACCAAAATTTCCCAAAATGGCAACCCCAGCAGCAGTGTAATTGAATATCTCACAACATTTCAGCCATTACAGATTTACGTATGTGTGCACACACACACACACACACACTACTCACTCACTCACTCAGACACTCAGACACTAGCTCCCTCTGCCCCAAACAGGCACAAATGCATGCACACTCACGCACACACACGTATACACACGCTGACACCCCCATAAACAGTGTTAAATCTTCACCATGTACAGCCCCAATTGTAATCCGCCAGCCAGTTGCTAGGCAACACTGGGACTTGTAATAGCACTCGGGTATCATGGCCCGCTGCGGGTGGGGGTGAGGGTGTGGATGGGGGTGCCGGGTGAGGAGTTTTTTTTTTAAGAGGTGGCCTCTGGGGGGAGAATGACGACGGTCGATCAACTAATGGAGACTTGTTGGCTCCTCCTTTTGACCACCCAACCATCTATTTAACCACCATGGGACCCAGCAGTCAACACTAATGCCCTTTCTGACAAGAGCCGTTCTACAAGAGGGGTCACGATGTTGGATGTGAGGGGCAGAGCAGCAGGGACATTTATTTTTCCAATATGTTCTGACAGAAGTAAGGGTAGGAGGAAGGATCGGTGATACTGAAAAGATTATATATTTTTAACCATATATGTTATATCATATTTTATTATTTTTCAGATATAAACAGAAACATAGCAAGACAAGACCGCATCAATATCAAAACAAAAGGTAATGGCAGCACAGTGCCTACAGTACGCCTGTTAATGCCTATTAGTCATTCTAGTCATCTTTAAAAGCAGGATGGCTCCAGCACTCAAATGTAAATACTCTCTGGTGATTATTTTCTTGATTAATTAATTGATAATTTTTTCTACGAATGCCAGAAAATAAGACAAATGCCCAATATAATTTCCCAGATTTATGGTGATGTCTTCAAATTTCCTGTTTTATCTGACCAACAGTCCAAAATGTGTTTTACTTTAGTTTAGTTTCCTATTATGTGACAAAGAAAACCATCAAATCCTCACATTGGAAGCTGGATGTTTGCATCAAAAAATGGCTCAAAATTGTCAGCAAAATTGATTGATCGATTTAGCTCTGGTGAATAATAAGAAACTGATTCCTATCTTGAGCAGTCTGCTACCTCTTGGGAGAAAGGTTAGATGTTACTAAAAAAAAAAAAAAAAAAAAAAAAAAGATCTCAATATTTCTAATTAAACACCTCCACATTGATAAATTGATGTTTTAGGAATTGGTCAATGTGTAAGGAAACGGACAGAGTGCCTTATCCAATTGGAAGAAGAGAGTTGGAATTGGTTGCAAAGCTGCATCGGTCATCATCCCTTCAGGCAGACATGGCTGCCAACACATCCCCCCCCAACACACATGTGCTACTACATGATACCACTCCATCCCTCATCCCTGAGAGGCAACCTGGGAGCAAGTTTGTCAGGCTTACTGTACCTTCCGCCTGTCGCCAAGCAGAACTAAACTCACCACCCCAGTGGAGAAGCAGCGCTGCTTACTGGAGCTCAACCATGCCAAAGGGGGCAATTTAAAAAACATTATAATCACATGAGGAGAAATGTCTCTGGCTTGATAATTAGCAGTGGCGAGTGGGGGATATCTTTGATGCTGTTTGGTTTGGCTGCAGAGCAACAGCAATAATGGGCTTCTTCATTATCCCGTTTCCAGCTGTCTCCGAAGCACTTTCAGGAGGTTGGAAAAACATACATTCATAATTCATGCAGGTTTCAGGGAAATTGTCTTTTGTCGATTTTCATTCTTAACTGTCCATAAAAGCACTGCTGCTTTCAAGTGCAGCAAAAGAAATTATCCAATGTGTGATATAAATGACACAATAGTTGAAAGAATAGTTTGATATTTTGGGAAAATCCAGTCTTTATGCTACCAGAAAATACTAGAAATGTATTAGTCGATATCAATACCAGTGAAAATTAGATCCCACAGTAAAATACAAAAGTTAAACAATAAATCGTAAGCAGCACAGTCCTGCACGGAACTAACAGCTAACATTAACTAGCTCTTGTTCTGCTGATTTCAACACAGATTTGTTTTTCACAATGTAGCAGTATCAGGGGAAATATAGGGTGCGTCCCCTGCATGCATCAGTGAGTTTACTGCGTCCCAAACACATTTTATATCGCCCTCGGGTTGGCGGGACGCCGTTAGTCTTGAGCCCTGACGGTACCTACAGTACCTGCGGTATGTAGAAAAACAAGTACCCGTCACGTTTTCAGAATTGTGGCATCACCTTGGTATCGAATTATCTGTTCTCGTGACATCCCTAGTTAGTATCGATCTTCTCATCTAACTCTTGGTAAGAAAGAAGGTAAGCTTTTTTTCCTGAAAATGTTAAATTATTCCTTTAATTAGAGTGTTATGTGCAGCTATTTGGCTGTTTGAAACCTTGACTGAGAGTTTCAGTCAGTAGCCAACAGCCATTACTGATACAGTCATATGTTTTCTCACCCTCTCTGGAGCACTCATACTCAAGCACACATGCTCAGAGCAGCAAGGTCCCTCAGCTACAACAATAGTGATATAATGACAAAGTCTTACACTGTAGGCACCACCACAGATCGCCCAGGCATATCTGCACATGGACCATTTGTTCTTCATTGTGCCTCTCTGCGGCTCTGCTCGCCATCGGCCTTTATGGCCCCTGACAACTCATGTGACAAATAGCCTCCAGGCTGCCTCTCTCCTGATACCTCAGCTCCACCCCAACAATCTGCACTTCCTCTTTGATGATAACCCTCTGGTAGCGAAGACTGACCGTGTGCATGAGCCATGGGGAATCACTGTCTGGCATCGGGATCCACCAGCTGCCAGCGTCAATCACCAAGTCTGTTTCAAAGCCCCTGTTGGTGTGCGTTGTAGTGAAACCATGCCACCCTGTGGAGGGAAGAGCTTCAGAGCACATCAGATTGATGAGCAAATCACTGGTTTTGCAAGTCGACATCTAACTGGATCTAGGATCCAAAGCTTGATTTTAATGCGATGTAATGCTTTATTGATCCCTAGAGGAGAATTCTCTTTTCTCCCTCCACCTTTAGGTCAGAGCACTGGGTCAGATACAAAACAGCCGTGTCTCGCTCAAGGACATGTTGGTAGGACGGATGCTTGCTGACACTGGAGCTTGGAGCAGAGTTCTCTGGTGGAAGAAGGGTCTTCATACTCACATTGCCACCCTGCTGCACAAACTGCATCCAGAGCTTAAGTTTTGTTGTCTTCATGAATTAAGTTTCATGAATGTCTTATTATTTTCTCATTTGAAAGGGCTTATTTTCTAAAGCAACATATACAGTACATTAGTGAGATACTATAATTTACACCATGGATTTTTTCCATCCTCCACAACATCCACGTGTCAGGTCCTCTGTTTTGCAATAGGGACCAGTTAACTAGGCCACATTCCTTCTGCACTCTATTTCTACAGTATACTTGTGGCTCTGATCTAATCTGTGTAATGACTGGCACAGTGACAAGCCTATTGGACTCTGATAAATGCTATTTGATAACCTCTTCAACCTTGCTGACCTGTTGGTGGGTCAATTATTACATGATGTTTGGACAAACTGTTTAATCCCTCGGGAAAGTGTTTTAAATTCTACTTTTATTAACCGGGTATATTGACATAGTTCAATGTTTTCTCATACAACGGTTTGTATGATTTCTTACAAATAGTTATTCCTCATTTTTCGTGCATTTTCCTATGAATGTCCAGCAACATGTGACGCACGTGTCAATATCCGCTGCGGTCTTTTCTAAATAAACTTCCGTCTTTACAGGAAACAACTTGGTTTGGTTTCTGCAACAAAACTGCTTAATGAGGTTTAGGAAAAGATTGCCTTGGTTAGGTTTAGGCAACAAAACGACTTAGATTTACTTTGGCCACATCAATATATTTGCACTACTGTGAGCAAGATCGTGGCCAGTTGTGATGGTGACTATGTCAGAGTTGCTGTCTGCAAACTCTTAACTGTCTTGATTTCTTGCTGCTTCTCTCCTCTTCATCGTTCTTTCTTGATGTTTTCCGGGATACACCAGGCAGAGGGTCTTCTTCAGCAGCTTCATCCTGCTTGTCTGGACTAATTTCAGTTTTTCTGTTGAAATCGTCACTGTTTGTGCTGTCAGTGTCACTGTCAGTGTTACTGTCAGAGCTGGTTTCAGCAAACTCATCCCACCATCTGTATCTTTTGCTGCTTCCCTCTTCAATGACCTCTCCATCCTCCTCTCTTGACCTTTTCCCGAATCCTCCAGGCAGGGGGTCGTCTTCCTCTACACCCTGGTGGACTCTAACCTCAACGTTGGATGCCGTCAAGGTTGTCATGGATGTCATTGTTGACAATGTTTCCATGGTTTTCCTCATCCTGGTTTTCATGGTTGCCCTGGACTTCATGGTTGTTTCCATTGTTGTCAAGGTCTTGGTGCACAGGTCCTAGAAACACCTCCACTAACGCAGCGATGCCGGGCTCATCTGGTTCACCATTCAGGTTTAATACTAACCAGGCAATGAATCCACCATGAAGTTGATTGCCCATTGGCTGATCTCCTCTTGGAAATAAATAGTGGAGGAACACAGGGCCTGCAAGATCAGGTAGAGAATTATGTTATACCATTGAATTGAACTGTAAATCAGTCTCCCTTAAAGGTGGAGTTTGCTATTCTGGAGAAAGATAGTTGATATTTGAAGTCAACACCCAAATAAACACCAACCCTCTCACTCCCACTGCCTTTCTCTTTATACATCCATGTTCTTTCCCCTGCTGGAATAGTGATGTGTGACTCCAAAAGACGGATGTAATCATTTCCAAAAATCACAACATGTTTTTATCAAACAAAATATTCTACTTCAATCCATATTTATTGGCAAAAACAAAGTTTGTTTTCCCGCTTGCGGCACACAAAGGGAGGCTCGCAACTGTACTAACAGACATTCGAAGCTTCATTCGAAAAACTCAATAGAAGCTTTGAATGGGAAAAAAATAACATTCGATACAGCCCTAGTGGCTCGGTCCGATCCATTTTGCTTGTTTCCTATTTACAGAGCCAGGGCTGTGTATGAACACCAGATTTTTTTTCAATGCACACACAGAACGGACAGCTAGCGGACCGTAAGGAGATATTCACTGAATTTGATAAAAAGTGTATTGGATTAGAGTCACAGACTCCACCTTTACATAGCTTTTGGAAAGACTGTACATCAGAGTGGTCTGTGTAAACTGATGAACCAAGTACTTACGGTCGTTTTCATCGTTGTGGGGTCCGTCTCCTCTTCCATCCATTTGAACTAAATAGATCAGACATAGAAATCAAAAATGATCTTACAATATTACAATGTTGTCCATCCTACCTCAAATATTTACAATTCTGAAACCCTCAAATTTTACATTCAGCTCGTGTGACACTGACAGCTCATCTAGTAGGTGTTCCCCTATGATGTGATGGTGTGAACAGATATTTATCCCCACAATGTCTAGTACATGTACAAGCCTGATACGTTGGTGCAAACATTTAGTTGAAATTCAATAAAACTTAATATAATAAGCTTGTTTTCTTTCAGTCTGTCATTTCTTGTGAACAAGAATATGATTTTCAAAAGTCCCTAACAGCAGATTAATGCAACTCTTAAATAGTGAACAAGTTTGCAAAACAAAATTGTGAATTTAACACTATGACTGACTAATTAAGTAGACACCAGAAGAGTCATGTTACAGTTTTTCTCATTTGCTTTGGCTCAATTCTTGAATGAGAATTGCTTTTTTTCAAAACAATAAGTTCAAATCTCTAAACAATTGGTTTGCTGTTCACAACAGATTTGAATTTCTCATTCATGCAAGCAAACTGCATGTGTTTTGGCACATGTGCAAAAGAGTCGGTACAATAACCGCTTGCACATGGCTTGCTGATCAAATCTGATGAGTTGATTCTCAGTGAAGTTGTGGTCCTCTTCACAACTTCCAGGACAAAACAACTTCTCATTTTGGTGGCATTTGCCAATTCACTGACACAATAACTAGGTTTTGAAGCATGAATGAAATGTTTTGGGTGAGTTACTACCTTTTGCAAACATACAATAGTGTTGTGATGTCCCAGCAAACAGTTGTGACAATTGCACTTACAATTTAGAGAGTGTTAAGACTGTTTTGAAAAATGAGCCAAAGCGATTGAGGAAAAACTGTAATACCTAAATTATAGACTAGGTTATTGAGGAATGAGCCTATGCACAGGGTTACAGACTTACCTTACTTCCAGAGAACTGGTCTGCAATTTTGGTTGCAAAATTGAAAGCTCGAGGCTGTATGTCACAGAAATACGTATTTCTGAAAAATGTTTGTCTCCAAGGAAAAACTACAGCTGCTACAATGTGCTTTGAGACTTTGAGTGTTAATCTGTGTTAATCAGAACTAAGTGAGAGTCTCACTGTCATCAACATTCTATTGTTTTGTCATCAGAGTTCTAAGATTGATTCTATGGTTCTATTTTCTTTATCTAAGAAATCTAAGAACTAGACTATATATATATATATAATGTGTATATATATATATATATATATATATATTAGGACTGTCATTCAATTAAAATATTTAATCATGATTAATTGCGATTAATCACATTTGTTTTATCTGTTCAAAATGTACCTTAAAGGGAGATTGGTCAAGTATTTAATACTCTTATCAACATGGGAGTGGGCAAATATGATTGCTTTATGCAAATGTATGTATATATATATTATTGAAAATCAATTAATAACACAAAACAATGTCAAATATTGTCCAGAGACCCTCACAGGTACTGCATTTAGTATTAAACATATGCTCAAATCATAACATGGCAAACTGCAGCCCAACAGGCAACAACAGCTGTCAGTGTGTCAGTGTGCTGACTTGACTATGACTTGCCCCAAACTGCATGTGATTATCATAAAGTGGGCATGTCTGTAAAGGGGAGACTCGTGGGTACCCATAGAACCCATAGAACCCCTTTGAATATGACCATGACA
The DNA here is from genome assembly GCF_043250625.1 of Sebastes fasciatus. NCBI lineage: Eukaryota > Metazoa > Chordata > Actinopteri > Perciformes > Sebastidae > Sebastes > Sebastes fasciatus. The sequence continues at coordinate 13,636,589 of NC_133814.1, forward strand.
GCTTTGGACTGTGCCAGGCTAGCTATGTCTCCCTTGTATTCAGTTTTTATGTTAAGCTAACCATCTCCAGCTACAAATTTAACATACAAACATTGAGAGTGGTATCGATCTTTTCATCTTCCTCTTGACAGGAAAGTGAATATAAGCCTATAATCCATAATATTCCTTTAACAGGGTTAATCCTTTCAAGCTGACAAGTGCATAATATGACATTTTGAAAATTGAACATCCTCTGTTGGATGAACGTTTTATGTTGAAGTTTATTTAGAAGTGTTTAGATTAAAGAGTGAATTGACCTCACTGGGTGTAGAGGTTGACAGTGCTGAGAGCGGAGGAGGGACTCAGGCTGTGATTATTCATCCACGGGTTACACAGAGTTCAACATCTGGTCAGAGAGACAACAGAGATAGTTGCTCACCCTTGACAGCATGAGAGACAGAGAGAAACGGAGAGGAACAGATTTATTTATTCAACTCTCCTGCGATCCTGACCGACTTTACTGTCTTTCAGAGGCTGTAGCTAGAGTGAAGATACAGATATCATATGAAACTAAAGACCTAAGGAATCCATTGGTACCAACCATGTCATACTAGCTCGTCGGGAAGGAGGCTAAATAACGCTCCTAGAAACAGTCTTGGAATTACATAAATGTGAGTATCACTGTAAAGCTGAGACTCTTGTGGATCCAATGAGCCCAATTGTATTCATGTGTGATGATGTTAGTCCCCATAGTAGCCATTTCATTGTAGTGAGACTATTTTTTGTTAATTTTACCTCACTGTATAAAATGACCTGTGGTGACCTCTAGGATAATCACAGCCTCATGAAACTTTACAGCCACAAACTAGAGACTTAGGGCATTCAGAGGATGGATGGCTTTCCTGGGTAAACTGACAATAAGGGGGTTTCTGAGCAGTTTCCAGAACCGAATTGCTCGCTATTCAATCGCCGAAAAATGCAATTCTTGCAGAAATCTCCAAATGTCAAATTTTTTTTATACCAAATCACAGCATTGCTTTTTCTATGATGTTCCTCAAGGTCTTGGTGTCTTAATGTGGTATTCTGGAGGGATCATTGATCATTTTTTATCAATTCTCGAGAGGTACAAAATGGTTACATTTAACACTAAATCTGTTTAACAAATGGTATCAAACCAAAAATTGCTGCAACAACTTATGAGACATAATAGAGCATAGGAATTGCGGGACACTCGGGCACAGTACACAAGCTGAGTATTGATCACCCTTAAGCTGGCCGCCTTTGTGGAGGGTGTATAGTGTTAAATGGCCGAAACATCTGATGATACAACGGTACACTACTGATGACGTGTCCTGTGCCCAATTGTCCTGAAATGTCACAACCCAGGCAACCCTCCCACGAAATTCACCTTGTTGTTTAGAGTGGTTGACAATTGACGGGTGGGGGTTCTCAGAGTTTGTGGAAGTGCTCACCACATATTGGCACAAGGGACAGATTTTAACACCACGTCCTGTGTTTTTTGATTCTGGGAATGACCATCATATACTTAAATCATAATGTTCTAAACCCTCATACACTTTTACAATTTATTTGAATTCATTCATTCAATAATTAATTAATTCATTCATGTTTATTTCTGATTTATGACTAGAACAAACTTGACACAGTGCTGAGCAACATCTCAAATGAATCCTCAGGTTTCCCAGCTATCAGATGATGTACACCACTTCTATGTGGGTCTATTGTGGGTCTCAGAGGGTTAATAAAGTGTATCAAAAAGGATGCCAAACATGATTTAAGACCAAATACAAAAAACCCAACTAAACATTCCCATCAGCCTCAGCCATACTTTGTGTTTTTAATGCAACATACTAAACTTACATGGTGAACATTACACCTGCTTGGCATTACATTGTTTTGTCAATGCCTCGAAATAATTGAGAATTTGAAACAAGCATTACTGAATACATGTCGTTTAATGTAAAAATCAATTAATGTAGGGTTTAATAATTTAGTTTTTCAACATATAATTTGTCAGGGGAGTCGTTTACATGCATGCACTGTGACTTAACCTCAGTGGTGCAGCTGTGTAAATGGTGACTGAGTAGGAACGAGTCAATGTGTTACAGTGAAGATTTGCCATTTGTTTTGTCTAGTGTCCATGTTGCCAGCTGCAATGGAGCCTCTTTAAATTGCTCTGCAGCTGCGTCTTTTTTTAGCCTCCACGTTTCTCCTGCCGGCTCGGGTTGTGGAAGTATAGCGTGTAATAACTTCAGTGAATGAGCGCTGGTGTTTGCTGCAGGCCTTTGCGAGCTTCTCCTCTGAGCTGGGACTGCCTGAGCTCATACTTGTGAATACAGTGAGCAGCGGGTGAACCAGCGCTTCAGCTTGCAGCCTCGGTGTCGAGTTCTCTGTGTGGCCGCCTAGTGACGCCTGATTTCGGGGAAGGACGCGCTGCAATGGCCCGGTGAGGCTGCGACTGCATGGAGGATATTTCCCCTCAATTATTCTCAAATCAAGCCAGTAACTTAATGTTTAAGACGACTTGTTTACATATGTCGATGTTTTTGAATAGAATCTATGAATTTATGGTTGAATATGACCTGTCAGAGCAAGTTGAGAATATAGCCTAATGTTATTATCTTAATTAAAGAATATTAAGCTCAGTTTGCATACTCTGTAAATTATTACTTTTCTTTCCACTTTGATTGACTGAAAAGCAAAAATATGTTATTTTACTCAAAATATTTTGGAATTATCTTAATTTATAATATTGGTGAAATTCTAATTATTTTTTTAGTCCAAAAATTATTACATGTCATACTTTTCTTCACTGCAGTTCCCACATGAAAGTGCTAAGCTCAAACCCAGGCTTTTGTTTTTTTTAAGTTCATTATTAGTGAAAGATGACACTAGTCATGCTACTAGTGTTTTTTTTTTCATACCAAATCAAATATTTATAATAAAAAAACATTTTAATTGCACAAATTACTAAGACAGAAGGTAAATGATCTTGGTAAAACAGCTTCTCAGTGTGGTTTCCTTTTTATGGACATTGAAAATAGGACTGTGTAAAAAGAGCATCTACATTTGTACTTTTAATAATAATAATAATAATACATTTTATTAGAGCTTTTCAAGAAACTCAAAGACACATTACACAGCTAAAATGATCATAAACAAGGACTTTTCTGGTTTTAGAGTTCCCTTTGAGTTGCTTAGTTTTCTAATGGCTCAGACAGGTGCTTCAGAGTGGCATACATTAGTTAACAGAGTGGTAATGGTCCCTTTTTCGTCCCAGCAAATCTACTACAGTGGACCACTATAAGGCAGCCATGTTGCTGAGTGGTGTCGGTGATGCTCTGGGATACAGGAACCAGCTGTGGGAGTACAATGAGTCGGGACCAGCTATTCATCAGGTCAGTGCAGGGACAACATGAAAGGAGGGGCTGAGTTTGTGATAAAGCTAAACCATATAGGCACAGTTTGAACTTTAAGGTTAGGGGTTCACAAATGTATTGTGTACAACGCAGAGAGGTCTAGTGTAATGGGATGTGTGAAGCTTATACAGTATATAACATCCTCCAAACAGAATGCAAAGCGAGTAAGTGTCGTTGACAAAATCAGTTTGATTGCATTGTTTTCAATTGGAATAAACTAACTGGCCACAAGCGACGAAGGTGCATGCAACCTTAAATGTCTACCCTCGTCCTTTCTGTCCCTTGCAGGAGCTGAAGGAGCTTGGTGGTCTGAAGAACATCAAGGTCGAGCTCCCTGACTGGCCGGTGAGCGACGACACAGTTCTGCATCTGGCGACGGCTGAAGGGCTGGCAACTGGTGAGGTCCAAATGACATTGAACCCATCCGCTCCCTCCGGTTTCCCTCCCTCCTTTGCTCAATTTCTTCCAAACGAGAAGTTTATTGGATTGATCTGATAGTCAGTGTCGTGCTGATGAGGCCTCATCAGGACACGCACCACACCCTCCTCCTCATAACTAAAAGGTCAAATCTAATTTCCAGTCTTGCCTTGATTTGCTGCTCTATTACGGCTCTGCACAAGTGGAAGGAAAATGGTAGAAATTCAACTTAACCTTTACTGTGATGAGGCAAACAAGCAGCCTTGTTAACAGGTCCCTTACATCTTTAAAAAGTTAATAAGGACGACATCTGCTGTTTGAACAAGTTGACTCTGCGTTGTCTCCCCTGTAGGGAAGGGGGGGGAGGAACTCTTGCATGATGTGGCTACTCGATATGTGGAGGGTATGAAAGACATGGACGGGAGGAAACCGGGGCCTTCAAGCATTCTGGGTGAGATAAACTCTTCTTTTTTAAAATCATATCACATTGTAGTGATGGCAGAGATCTGACTTACTCTCATTTGCTCTTTTAGGAGTCTCCCAGCTGAAGCCTGGAGAGGAAGGGGGCTTCAGAGTGCCCTATAATCCAGAGGGGACGGGCTGTGGAGCGGCCATGAGGTCCATGTGCATTGGCCTCAGGTAAGATGCTTGTCCCATCGTGTAGCCATCACTCAAGTCTCTAGCACCCTTTGTTTAGGTGTTCTTGTAGACGAAAAGCTTAGTTGGAGGCAACAATATTGACTATATCTATAAAAAGAAAAAGTAATTATTCGTAAAGTGGGTGCCATGATTAACCCTAAACGTTTCCATATGCTTTATCATAGCCTAATCTTTATTATTATAATATTCTATGGGCCAAAAAGCTGTCTGTCATGGCCATCAAGCCACTCTTTCTTTCTTCTTCAGAAACGGTATGTTAGAGTGAATTTTGGCTTCAATAGAAGATTCTTGCCTAATTTTTTCTGGAAATATTTTCAGTTCAACTCAAATCTTTAGTCTTAACAGACCAGACAGCATAGGCGCCGGAATAGGGGGGACAACAAGACTTTTTGTCCCCCCACTTTCAGGTTTTATGTTAATAAGTAGAACGTTGGCGATAATGTCTATATGGTGTCTGACATGTTGGAGCTTTATCCAAACATATTCAAATGAAATGAAAGTGCTCTGACGTCCTGCCCGTTAGCCTACAGTTTCATAACGACCCGAAAATATTTTTCCACTTCTCAACGGGTGGGGTCCGCGCAGTCGGCTCAGAAAGGCCCGAGGTGAAGGTGGCTCGCACCTCTGACTGTGAGTTTAAAGGCCCTGACACATCAAGCCGTCGGACAGTTTGGGGCCGTCGGCTCAAGTCAGCTCGTGTTGGAGATTTTTCGGCCGATTAGAGCATGTTGAATTGGCGGCGGTGCCCATCGATGAGAGAAATCACTCTGATTGGCTGTTCAGCTTAAACAAATCATTGCATGAGAAGATAAACGGACATGAGGAAAGTGACCCAAGTCAAGAGGGCACACACAGTGGGCTCTTCTCATTTTTCATCTTCATCTCTTCATCTATATGTATCTATATATATATATATATATATATATATCTATATATATATATATATATAAGAGAGAGAGAACATTTTTAAAAATACAATATTAATAATGCTTTGAGTCAAATTCATCTTTAACTTTGTTTATTGTGCGTTTTGTCTCTTTTTTGGCAAATTAGTTACACTCAAAATACGAGTGTAGGGAGGTGTAGAGAGGGTCTGTGACCATAACTGTATATATAAAATGATTTAAGAGTCGCTGAATCATTTACACAATATTATCCTATGTGTATTATTAACACCATATCAATATTTAACGGTAATATCACGGTATATCGCGACACCCCTATGTAGACCAATGTTAATCAGCTCCCAGGTCAGTCCCTGTCAGTGTTTAAAAAACATCTAAAATACACTTTTTAGTTTAAGGTTTAGTCTTAGTTATTTTTTTATTTTATTTTTTTTCTATTATAACTATTTGGTTTCATATTACTTTTCTTATCTTATCTGTGTTTTTTTTTACAGAATAATGACTTTATGTTTTTAATTATTTCTATTTAAAATTGTAATCAGTTGAGTTTATATTATTTGATTGTTTTAATTAAAACCGGGGGAGACCCGTGATAAGCCTTTTAGGCTTTTGGTCTCCCTTGCATATCCTTTTGATATTTATATTGTTTTGTTAATGGTCTTTTTAATGTGCTATTAAGTAATTCAACCAAATAATTAAAACTCCTGAGAATAAAAACATAACAGTCTAAGCCTCATGCAGTTTCCATGTGCTGTCTTCTGCCTGAGTCCTCCATGGGCTTGCTTATTATTTTTTAGTCAGTTACGTTGCAGCTTTGCTTTCCTGAGCAGGTAGAGGGCAACTTAATGAGTAACTGAGGGAAAAGGAAATATGTTACAAAGTGATTTAGATTTGAGTGGCATATCTTCTCGTTATCTGGCTTAACTAACCCTAACAAACGTGATCCCGCTAAGCGGTCCTACGACGGTGGTTGTCAACTCGGTAAATCAACGCAGGGCTTCTCAATCTGTATATGAGCACGTTCACATAAAGGGGCGGTGATTGCAGCATATGACCAATCACAAACATGGACAAGTCCACTGTCTGCGTCCCCAACTCCGGTGGTGTGAAACTGACTTGAGAGCAAGTAAAAAAAATAAATCTAAAAACATAATTCAAAGTGGTAAGCACCCTGTCCTTCCTGCATTTGTCCGTTTAAACTGTGTTGCTTTTAATCTGGATTATGACTTGTACTTCTTTGTATTTGTGTAATATTATAATTTTGATTTTCGAGCTTTGATTGGTCAGTAGGCGGTCCTTTCATACAAGTTGATCTCTTATCTGGAACATCATGTACAGCATTAGTTACCATGGCGATCTGCCTCAGTAAGAAGTGAACCACCGACGTAGGACGGAAAACCTTAAAGGGTTAACCCTGAAGTCAACTCCAAATCCTGCTTCATAGTACGGGCCTCTGATGTTTGCAGTAATCTGCTAAGACATTTTATTTATGTATCACATTTATTTAAAAGTTAACTCAATGTGCTTTACAATAAAATGTACACAGGACAGCGAGGATCCCAGACTCACCCCTCCGACATTCAGACACATACAGACAGTAACTACAGTTTTCAGTTTGAGGTTAGGGTTAGGAAGGTTAGGGAGCATTACAGTCGTCCCACTTGGTAACATGAACAAGTTTCTTAAATGAATCCGCTTGATGTATAAATCCTCTAACTCTTTATGTGTATTTAAAGTGTGAATGTCTTGTCCTTCTTATGTTACTGACGTGACTTTTGAAAGTTAAGGTCAGAGTCCAAAATAACTCCTTAGGTTCCTGAATTACTGTCTCTGAAATACAGAATGCATTTCCTCACACTGGTTTTTGGGCTCTACAAGAAATAGCTCAACCTTATCTCAGGAAACAATGAGGGAACTGATGATTGTTTTCGATCGATTGATCTTCTGATTATTTTCTCAATTCATTGGTTAGTCCGTGCGTAGGGAAATCAGTTTCCCAGATCCCCAAAACAACTTAATCTTTAGGTTGGAGAATCTGAAAGTGTTCAACATTGTTGCTCAAAACGTGATTTATAAATGATTAATCAGTCAACAAAATTGCGATGAATCCACTAATCGTTTCAGCTCTAATTTCATTTGGTTGTAGGGAGGAATTAATCAGGAATTGATTGGATGGGAATAATCAGTTTTTAATTGTAGAAAAAAAAAAGTTAAGGCAGGTTCTTGTCATTTTCTCTCAGGATGATGAGGCATAATACATTTAAATAATACATTTTAAAAAAATGTCAGTGAAGTAGCATTATTAAAAAATGCACAGTGCTACTTTGTTTAGTCACTCAAGGACACGCAGAAAACTTGACATCTCACATTTACAGTTGAGGCACGTAGCTGCTGCTCTTATCCAAAGTAATTTATAATAAATGCAACGGTGGAATAAGTGTATAAGCAGGAAATAACAAAAACAGAGTTACAGGGTGAAAACTTTAGCCAGAACGACACAATGTGGAGGCAATTAAAGCGTGCAAGGAAGTAATTACTGTAAACATAATTTGCATCCAAACAGAATACTAACACAGAAAACATATTTCTCAGCTGTGTGATGGACCAGCAAAATAACCTCCATAATAAATGCTGATAAGGGCTTTAATACTTTGTCCCCACCAGGTATCCGAAGCCTGACCAGCTGTTGTCATTGGTGGCGGTTGCCGTGGAGACAGGCAGGATGACCCATCCTCACCCCACCGGTTTCCTGGGAGCCGTAGCGTCGGCCCTTTTTACTGCATACGCCGTCCAGCGCAGGCCAATCACAACTTGGGGTCTAGGCCTGATCAACGAGGCCTGTCCAATAGCAAAGAACTTTGTTAAGGGCCGAGGCTTCGCCGTGGAGGAGACGGAGAGAGACTGGGACTACTTCTGTGACAAGTGGCTGTGGTATGAGCTGCTGAAATCAGCCTTTGTTAGGCTGTCGTGCTGTATTCACATTCAGGTTTCCAACATAAGCAACTTTCTGTTACCTAATACAGTCTCAAGGTTAATAGATGATTGCATGAGATTTGTACTAAAATGTCACTGGTGGGGTTCACTTCAGCAGCAGGAGCTCAGTTTTATTATAAAGTAATGCTCCTGATGACAATATAAAATCCATACATAAATATATTACTTTTCTGTTTTAAATAGTAAGTGTGTTGATATATTTATAGTATATGATTACCACTGACATAAACAGCTGTTTGCATCTCACACACACACACATACATGCAGTAAAAATGATATGTCAGGATGTCTATGGACCTTGGATTGAGTTATTTATTTCACTTCTGCAGTCATATTACATTGGAGGATAGTGCGGATGTCTGGAAAACCTCTTACCTCTGTCCACAGGTACCTGGATACGAGGGGCATCTCTTGTGGGGTGGGGCCAGTGATTTGGCCATCCCCCTATGGCCCAGCTGAGAGAGACGAAGCCTACAAGAGCCTCAGCCTGTCAGGCTGGGCAGGACGCAGCGGACACGATGCTCCGATGATTGCGCTGGACGCCCTTCTGGGGGCGGGTTCAGACTGGGAGGAGCTGATGAGCAGAGCAGGCTTCCATGGAGGTCAGAGATTAATGTCTTTTTTTTGGTGCTCTTATTGATACTATACCGTGACTTTTTTGTGACATACTATACTAAGAATTTTATTTTTCAACATACTATAGTATGACTTTTACAGAATATTATACTAAGAATTAAATTTTGTTTACATATACTATGACTTCTTGTTTTTTCAACATACTATACTGTAACTTTTTATTTTTCTGACATTCTATACAATGACGTTATTTTTTTTCGACATACTATACTATGACTTTTATCGACATACTATGACTTTTTTATTTTTCGACATTCTATACAATGACTTTTTCGAAAAAGTCATATAGTATGTCGAAAATTAAAAACATAATAGTATGTTGAAAAAAATTCATAGTATAGTATCGCCAGAAAAAAAAGTCATAGTATAGTATTTAAAAAAAAAAGTCATTGTACATGTTGAAAAAAGTCATATATTATGTCGAAAATTAAAAACAATAGTATAGTATGTTGAAAAAAAAGTCATAGTATATCGATAAGTCATATAATATGTCGAAAAATTAAGAAAAGTCAAAGTATATTATGTCGAATAAAACCTCATAGTATGTTGAATTTAAAAAAAAAAGTCATAGTATAGTATGTCGAAATTTAAAAACATAATAGTATAGTATGTTTAAAAAGTCATAGCATAGTATCGCCAGAAAAAAGTCATAGTATTGGTTTGTTTGTGTTATTGTGCGACTTTCTAACCAACGTGGTTTGTGGCGTCCACACAGCGGTACATTGCTTAGCTTCCGTGCCAGTACTCCTGTCTGCTCCCCCAAACTGGGAGCGTGCCAACCACCATCTAAGTCACTGTATGTAGTGTTACTACACCATAAGGCTGTCTATATCACGTAGCGGCGTCATCATGCAGAAGATTCCTAAGTCAGGTCACGTGGGGAAAGGTTTTTAGAAGGGCTTGGGAAAATAGCATTTTGACACTAAAACATATGAACATTGACCAAAACGTGAACATTCAAATTTGAAGGAACAGCACTGTGAAGCTACAGAATCACTCAAACATGTGAATCTCTTTTTCTTCCTTCCCAGGCGACAGTGACAGCACAGCAGTGATTGCCTGCTGCTGCTGGGGTCTCCTCTACGGCACCCAGGGGGTCCCTGAAGGCAACTACTCGAACCTTGAGTACCGGGACCGACTGGAGCACAGTGCCGAGCAACTCTACGCCCTGTCACACTGAGAAGGCCACCACAGCCTGCTGCATTGACCGAGTGTGTCCCAACATCTTGCACTGAGGGGGGAACTAGGCCACACACTGACATATTGACGTAAAGCTAGTTGCCGCACTCGGTAGTACATCGATTCTAGAGGGCTGTCACTGAGCCACAAAGTGTGGTGTCATACTTGCCTGAAGGGGAAGCAGAGTGCCCCACTAACCCAAAGAGTCATTTCTGCCACAACAAGGCCTCACAGGGCTGGTGTATAAAGAGGTTTCCCCCTAGTGACCATTTTAAATTAACATGCCGAATTGCACCACTGAGTGGAACAAATCCAAGCTAATGAGAATGTGAACAGAACAAAACAAGTCCCCTAGGAGGTAATTACTTCATTTTGTCAGCTTGACATAATAGCAAATGCTTATCAAGCTTCAAATTAAATGTGCTCTTGTTATTGTCTAATGAAAAATACATTTGCGTCTCATTTTAGTTAACTGTTACTTCATGCAGTGAAGAGCAAAACTGTAACTGCAATAGTCCAAATTAAGCACAATTAATGATGGATTCAATTAGACAAATAAAGCTTTGAAGTTGAGTTGAAAACTTTATTTTTTGGTCATTGTTTTTTTTATATTTTTTTTGTCTTGTCCATTTTTTATTAATTATATTTTCCTACAGGAGAGAAGAAGCAAAGGGGTGGTTTCAACTACTAGATAGAGTTTTTAAAAAAAGGAAAATTATTTGCTAAAAATCCCCTCTCCTCTTCAAATCCGTCCTTTCATGAGAATCCCACGGCAGTCTGTGTTTCCCATTTGTGTTATGGTACTTACAAAACTCCACAAAGCTGAAAACACACTGCTGGAAGATAAAGTGTCTGCTGCTGTTTTACATCCGTGTTATTTCCTCTCCGACTGGTCCGCCCAGCAAGGTGCCTCATGTCTCTGAAATGGGTAGAAGTTGGAGAGAGGAGCGGGATGGCAGCAGGGGTCGGACACACCATCATTACCATTAAAAAGGTCCTCCGCATCTGGGGCTGACACCGAGGTTTTGTACTGATGAAGAACGTTACAGCAGAAGAATAAGGTGCTGTGAGACTTTCTGTCCTCTTCTCTCCTCTGTACGGTCCTGTCTGTTTATTACGAGTCACGTTCAGTCTGGGCCTCACATCCAGCAGGCAGTGGGGATGTTGGGGCTCATTCCTAAGAACAGGTTGGGAGGAGGGTGGATGGGGTTTAGTTTCCAGGCTGATGGAAGGGAGCAGGGTGCGTTTGTACCTGCATTGCTGTAAGAGGTAAACAGAACAGCAAAAAAACTGTAAATGCTACATTTCGAACCACAGAGAATCAAGGGATGGGTTTTTACTAGGCGTTACGTCTCGCACCTTGTGGATGTCCTATGTAAAAGTGTTGGTGTGCTCCTTGCTGTGGTCCATGCTGGGGGTGCTGGGGCACTGAGCCGGGGCCCTGCTGAGGAGGCGGCTGCAACATCACTAACTGGGGCTGACCGTGGCCCCCCGCGTGGTGACCCGACATGGCTCCCTGTACGTGGGCCTGAGGGATTGACAAACCAAGTTTACATGAAAGATCAAACTTTCTAAATGCAAAATTTTGCGTTTTATTTGACAAATACTCCCATACCTGTGTTAACTGTCCCAGGGGATACGTTTGAGGGATGCCCTGGTGGCTGTGGATGCTGTAGCCCTGAATGGGGTACGAGCCTTGTGGAGACGTATGGCCCGGGGGCATGTTGGGTGGGGTGGGTGCTGACAGGGGACCTGAGTGGTACAAGGACTGGGGCTGTTGGCCTGGCTGGGCGTTCTGAAAGGAGAGATCACAACATCAAAAGAGATTATAAAGTAATCACAATAACCGTGTCCCAGAGGCAGGATGCTCTGAAGGATGTGGCCCACAAAAGTGAGTCCTTCAGAGGACCTGAAGGGCTGGGCTAATCAGGCACCTCCTCCCCAAATGAGAGAAAATAGTGGTGTGCTTTTGCACTCCTCTTGACCTTTATAAAGTCTACATTTCCACACATCTCAATAGTCTATCATCATTATGGGGGTGGCTTTTTGAAATGGGCCAGGCTTGTCTACCAGTTACAATGTAATTCATCTCGAAATCCAGACTTTGGAGGATCCCGCCTCTGAATCGGGACACAGCAAATGGATTTCCCAAAATATACCGAAACACATGCAGTCCTGTATCTCACCTGTCCAGGGCTAGGTGCAGCATGCTGGGGAGGGGGCTGGTTGCCTGTCGGGGTGCTGGAGGGCTGGGGCTGATGAACTGCACCCGTGTGGTGAGCGAAGGACTGTTGAGCTACACAGAAGAAAAAAAAAAGATCAGTGTCAAGATGATGCTTTATATTGTTGTTTTACTGTCAAGACATTGCAGGTCTTCATCAGGCCATCAAAAAGTATGGGAGCAGTACCACCTACAATTAATAATATTGGAACGTTATCAACGTTGGAGCGCATACTCCTTGCATAGAAATATTCTGTTTCACATCAATCACTGCAGGTTTGGGTCCACTCACCGTAGATGTTCTGCTGTGGTCCCTGAGGTCCGTCTCCCTGTGTAGAGAACTGAGGGCCTCCTGGGGGTCCCAAGGCTTGTGGGTGGGGACCCCCACCTTGACCTATCATCCTGGCTCCACCTTGCAGCATGGAGTACATCGGCTGAAGAGGGAGAGGAACAAATAAGCAATTTTTAATATATTATGTTAGAGGCAAGATATACCTGGGAGCTTTATGTGGCTGTTATTAACCTCTGTTGAATAACAAGCTCTCAGAACCACTTGTTTATTTTAATCATCCTGCAATCAATCTGCCAACCATTTAAACCCTGAATTAAAAAAGGGGTTAGAGGATAGACGTCCTACCTGTCCAGGGTAGGGTGACATGGCCTGGATGACCTGCTGCTGGCTGTACTGCTGTGGGTTGTACTGAAGGTAGGACTGAGGGTAGGGCGACGCTACCAGCGGGGCCCCAGCTGCTGACTGTGCAGCTTGCAGCATCGGTGGTGCTGCAGAACCATGGTCAGAGCGCTGAGCCACTACTGAGCCTGGTGGAGGCAAAGAATTATCAAGACGACAGAAACATGGAGGGAAAAAAAATGAAAGCTTAAACATACAGATACACTTACAGCAAGAGGCTGTTATTAAACTGTTATGTTATCAAGCAGAGGTCACTGCGCTGTTGTGCGGCAGGTCATAGCTATCTGGCTTTGCAAGAGCTGACAGGACATTCATTTGTCAATTTTAAAATGGAAACTACAAATTAAAACCACAGACAGGCAGCTCTGGAGATAAGAACGCTGCTTTTACCTTTGGTCCTGGGGTATTTTCCCTGGCTGATTGCAGACATGGTGTACTGGTACATTGGTGGGGGCTGAAAGACAGAAATGATCAAGAGGTCAACTCAAGAAAAACTGTTGCTGCATTGTGAGAATCTGATTTCAGCTTCTCAAATGTTAATATTAACCGGTTTCTTTCGGTATTCTCTGATAGTAAAAGGAATATCTTTGGTTTTTAAACGAGACATTTGAATATGTCACCATGGGCCAGAGTCCTGCAGGGGTCGGATTTTCAAGACCAGTTCCTTCCTTAGCACCGCGACATGCAATACTGCACCCGCCCCACTGACAAGATTAAGAAAAACGCTCTGCAAGCCGCAAGATGGGAGGGTGGCCTAATTTAATGTTGTCAGTTAGCCATATGAGGATGAGTTGGACTGGTGTAAAATGGCATCCCTCTCCTGTCGCGCATCCTCACTTGCAGCTTTGACATGCTCTCCTTCACACATCTTAGACGGTTGTTTTGCCAACTCTGAAGATATGGAACCAATTCCGCAAACACTTCAAGCTGTTCAACTTCAGTGTCTTTGACCCGTTATGCAATAACCATCTATTTCTACCATCTAAACTCGACTCTGCCTACGCGCTTTGGAATAACAGAGGTATATCATTCAGAGACCTGTTTTTGGATGGCATATTTACCGACCTTTAATGTCTGACCAGCATTTATAACCTGCCTCGAAGTAACTTTTTCCACTATCTCCAGGTCCGCAAGTATCATTGCACTACAGTCCCTCTCTTGCCCCCTGAGGAAACCTCAACCTTTTTATAGACTAAATGCTTAATTGAGGAAGTAATCAGAATAATCGATAATGGAAATAATTGTTAGCTGTAGCCCTAAATAAATTCAATAAAAAACTGGATGCTTTCTCATCAGGAATTTGAATTATACTCTAATGTGGCTGGTCAGACCAGCTGTTGTGTTGTGATGTTTAGTTTCCAAGTCTTAAACTGACTGTGGTAGTAAATATATAAAAGTTGATTAGCTCACATACCTGCACAGAGTGGATCTGCGATACATAGGAGAGGTAGGGGGTGTTGTACAGTGGTCCCTGTCCGCCTGGGTGCTGAAGGACCACTGGGCTTGGAGGAGTTGGCCGAGGTGGAGTGGGCGAAGGGGTGGGCTTTGCCTGTACGACAACAGAACCAGAGGTAAACCACAGCGGTTTTATACATTACTTAAGTGCTCTCTATATATTACTGTAGCTTCAGACAAATATTTCTTTCACGTTTCAAGGATTTAGCAGGAATAAATTGGCTTACCATAGTCATTTGAGGTTTGATAGGGTTGAACTCTTTAGCGTTGGGGTTTAAGGTTGATTTCTTTACTTGGCTAGAAGATGTGAAAAATATGTTGACAAATGACAATCACAGTGACATAAGTAAGCAAAATCAAATAGTTTAAAATGAGAAATCTCTTTTTGAAACTCACTCTGCCACGCCCTCCGTTGATTCAGGCCTGCCGTCCTCGCTTCCCGGGGTCCTGGCTGGCTGCGGGGTGGCTGGTGAATGCCTGTCTGAAACGGGTGCTGTGGTGGCGCTTGTTGTGGCACCGGGTGTAGTTGCGGCGTCCTTGGCGGCGTTCTCAGCAGGGGCTGGTGAAGCCTGAGGTTGGGGCTGGGAAGGAGTGGAAGCTGGAGCCTGAGCTTTGGGCTCTGAAGCAGGGTGAGCGTCTGATGGCGAGAGTTTGGATGCGCTGGGTTGGGTGACCTCACCGATGGCAGGTGGGGTTGCTGCTGCTGGGGAGCTGGGAGAGCTAGAGCTGCCTCCACTCGGCTGGAGCTGGAAAAAAAGAGTAGAAGATAAGGATTGAGTCGATGGGAGAGAGGTAAAGAGGGATGGAGGCGATGGCAAAAAGAGAAATGAAGATTTACCAAACAGTTAAATGTAATTCAAGTCGTAATTAGACCTTTTTTAGCTTTTGATCTGGTGAATAACAATTTTAAGCTACCAAGTCTAGTGAGTAGTCAATAGCATGAGAGAGCATGTGTCCAATTAAACAGATTATTACAGAATCTCAGTCAAAATGTCAAGACATGAGAAAATGGTGGCACACATTGCAATTAAATAACGTCATTATAGAAACCAGAGTCCCTAATGTAAAACTAATTTTTACACTAAGACGTGTTGCATAAAAAGTGAGTATACCTTCAATGTCATGTAAAACATGTTAATGGTCAACCAAGTGAATAAAACATGAGTGATTTTTTAAAAAGAACGTGTCCAACATCAGTGATGGATACATGGTCTCAGGTCACAGCCTCTTGATAGGTCACAGATTTTCTAATTTCATGCCTCACGGAAAAGACGACTGAACTCTTACCCTGAATTCCTTGCCAAATTTCCGCAGCTCCTCAATCTGCGACCTTTGCTGAACAGAGGGAACTGGTGGACGAGAGAGGAAATAAACATTTGTGAAAATGGTAAAATTTGGAAAAGGCGATCGCAGGGCTATGTTGTCAAAAACATACATGTCAAAACAACAAAACAGGGAATGCATCTATACACAGGTAGATGTATATCTTCTGATTTATGTGTTAAATTAAAACACTAATTTCTCAAGAATCATCTTAAGTCTTATACACACATACCTTTACTACTCTTGCCGTCCTCTGTGCTGCTGGCGCTTTCTGCGGCGCGTTCTTTTGCAGCTGCGCCAAGGATCTCATTCACTGTAAAGACGAGACAAACGCTAAACAAATTAGTTGCAGTGCTTCATTAGATTCCACCTTCAGTACCTGTCACTAACTGCTACAAGTTGGTGGTCTCATTGAGGCAGATGAGAACTCGCGTCATTATAGAAAAATGGTTTTGACTTTGATTTCAAACTCTAAACTATAAAACAGGAGGCTAGAAGTCAGACAGTACCATCGACAGGGAAGAGAGGGGCGGGGCCAGACGTCTTCTGGGGAGGCATGGAGACAGACGATGTGTCCAAATAAGGCGTGTCCTGGGAAGAACCTGATTTAGGAGAGCGAGTAGCTGCAAGGACAGGAGAGTGAAGAATAAAGGTTAAGTTTTAGGCAAAAGCAATCAATAACATAAAAGAGGATTTTGTAACAGCAGTTGATTGAATGTACCTGTGGACTGAGAGTGTGAAGTACGGACTGTTCTGCTCGACTGTGGAGGTCTTTGGGCTTTAGGAGATGTTCTGGTAGAGACTGAAAGACAAAAAAAAAATTTCACAATTCATACTGCCTTAGAAAGACACATAGATGCTGTTAAAACACTTTCCGAAACATGTTCAAGCACATACCTCCATTAACAGGCCTGCCAGCTTCAGACAGGGAGTGTGGGAGCGAGTGGGAATGAGGGACCGTGTGTCCATGTGGAGCAGGGGGGCTGGCGGGAGACGGGGCAGCGGAAGCAGAGGCTGGCGTGGGTGTTGGTCCTCCTGCAGAGGCAGATGTATACGAGCTCGCAGGGCCAGAGTTCGGGCCTGGGCTTGGGCTTCCCTGGGGGTGGTGAGGAGCATAGGTCCCGCCTCGGCCTGACAGAGGGCTGTTTCTCTCTGAAGGGGAGACGCCTGACTGGGGACCAGTAGCAGAGGGCAGTGGAGGTCTGGGGGAGGAGGAGGATGGAGGGTTGGAGCGATAACCTCCGCTTAGACGGTTGTGTGGTGGAGGCCCACCAGGACCTCTCTCACCTCGCTCCCGCTCCCGGTTCATCTCTCTCTGACGTTGAGGTAATGGAATGTACTTGCCCTCCCTGTAAGAGAAAGATAATACGTCACACACATACTGGGGCAACACAGGTGATACAAGAAATACTGTCAAAACTGACTGGTGCATAAAAACATGATGAAAACTAATTCATTCAACAGTTCAATTGGTTGGATTGTAATTTATAATCTACATTATGACAAACGCTACTTATCTACATGCCCAACAAACGAGTGGCTCCTCTCACCTGGTGCTGGCTCCAGGGCTGTCTCTGCCCCGTTCGCGCTCTCTGTCACGGGGGCTTTCACGGCCCCTCTCCCGATCGTTGCCCTCCCGCACCACAGCACTGTATTTGTCCTCCTCACTTTTGCCCTCATCATTTTCCAGGCCGACACGGTGGCGATACTGGGGGCTAGCCTCAATCTCATTGGCCAGGCGGGCGGCGCGTGCCTCCCTCTGCCGAAAATTCTCAGTGTTGCCCTTTTCCAGTGGCACACTGGACAGATGGAGAAAGGTGGGACAAAACAAAAAAACTGTTGACAATATTGTCATAATCACCGAGACTTAGAGGTAATAATGATGATTTTATTAACCCGGGTTTTCACTTCCTCCAAGTATTACATCATGTGACTAAAGCAAATATTTCATTCCTCTCTGGTTTAAGTTGTACTGACTAGTGAAATCAGCAGTAGTGGTACAGTATTTGGTTTGGGTGGAAACCTGAAAACTCCTAGTCAACAATGACATAACGGTCATTTAAAGACCATATTACCGTGAACAAATTCTCATGTTTTTATAATTATACTAGAGATGCCACCAAGAGGAATTATACAATTTTAAATACAACATGTCGTGAATAGGTGGGATATGAAAGATATACATGCCAAGTCTCATTGCTCACATCACATTCTGACAGCGGATGATTTCCTGTTTGATTAACTTGTTTACCACAAAAAAGACGCACTAACTCTTATTTTTCTCCTTACCAAAAATAGATTTGATTATTTTTTTTTATTTTTTTTTTAGAAGTAAGTTAAAATACTTAAAATAACGTGGTGTAAATTCTTTACACCAAAATGTCATGACATCTGTATGTTAACTTACGTATACATGGAAAGGCTGGAATCATATGTTGACGTGACTCCATATTTCACTTCATTGAAACGGAACATCTCATTGGCATCCCATCCGTTGGACTGAAAACACAAATGTAAAAACAGGGAAATTAATGGGGTAATAAAATAAGTGTGTCACATGTTTTTAGATCAGGACTCGTATCGGCAGATACTCAATATTAAATTCTGACCGGGATCTGGAGCAAATAAGCTCAGATCAGGAAATCCTTATTAGTTGGTGTTTCTGTGTGTGTTAAAGAGACAAAGCGACTCACTGCATCATTTTCTAGATCGTAACTTTCTCCATTGCTGTCTCCTCCCTCCCATCGCTGCAAAACCTTCTCCTTGTGTTCTCCATTGACGCGAGTGGCGCTGATGGCTGTGTCTGTGAAGGTGTCTAAAATCCAAGACAGAAAAAGACGAAACATTATAAAAATGTGTTTCATTTGGCAAGATTGGTCTACAGCCTGCATTTGGGTCTGAAGAATGTTAAATTATGTATCAATATGTTTGTTTATTATGTTGTATGTATCATTTGCTTACTTTTAACCACACTGCAGAATATCAATTATTTTCTATCCCCTTTCCCCCCTATAAGATTCAAACCAGTCAAGCCTCACAAAACCATCTACAATAAATAAAGGATACTCTTAGCATGAAAACAATCTAATGTTTACTTTCACACAAAGCCCTCTTCTCTTTTTCAGGAGGAACTATATGTCTTTGTTTCAAATGTATTGCAGGTCTGTGAAGAACTTGTATTTGTTACTTTCTCCCCCCCCCATCCCCCGATACCCTGGTCACCAGTATGTGTGTGCGTGTGTGTGTGTGTGTGTGTGTGTGTGTGTTTGTACCTCTGGTGGCAAAGTTGAGGTCAACGTCTTTGCAGATCATAGTCACCAGGTCTGAGGGGCTGAAGATCATAGTGTCAGTGATGTCCTCCCTCCGTGGCAGAAGTGATGTTGGAGCCGCCTCCTCCTCACTGCGTTTGTGTACAGCGTCCACAGCCAACTCACACTACGGACGAAACATTAGGAAGGAAAAAGGAAATTTGAGGACTGTGTGAGCTTGCAGAGAGAACTAAGACAACTAAAGAAAAGGCCACATTTTTCCTTGACACAAATTTACCTTTGTGGTGACAGAATTACTTGCAGTGCTTCACTAAATTGGCAGAGGGAAGTGAATGACCGTGTACTCAACATGAGCTTCTTACCCGAGAACTGAGAGTCTTGAATACGCCTTCAAATACACTGCCATTCTTCACTCTAATGTCACAGGTGGAACCCTGAGAGAGAAAGATGTTGTTTAAAATCTTATTTAACCAGAAAAGTTAGTCAAAAACAAATTGTTATTTAGATAAGAGACACTTCCAAAACTGGAACAGCAATTGTGGATTAATTATAGGGCTGAGCAATTAATCAAAATTCAATTTCAATTACGATTTGGGCTTCCAATGATTATGAAAACAAGATAATCGACATAAAAACGATTATTGTGCGGATCGTCCTAGGCCACCCAACCCGTCTTGAAACACGGACTCCATCTCTTTAACCACACTTTCTGGGTGTGACTTTTTTGGTGTCATCACCATTCACATCTATACAACTAATTTGTTTATGATTAAATTCTTTACTAAATCACAAACTTGATATATCTAGCCTCTTAATTTTGCTCTCAAAGTGCACCAGATTGGTGGATATTACTTTAAAATGTAGGCTACAAAATTTCATTCTAAATGCATGTTTCTAAAAGTCAATGAGGAATCATATTAAATAATCACAATCTCAATATTGACCAAAATAATCTTGATTATTATTTTTGCCTTAATCGAACAGCCCTAATAAATTATACATATTTTATTCACTGTATTCTGTATACTGTGCATATTTTCAGGGGTAGCTTGGAGGATATACAGCCTGCCTCTTCACAAAAAAAAGTAATATATGCCAGTTATATGGAAAAAAGACTTTAACCATGCAAGGCATTTATTTTCTAGAATGATCATCCTGGCCTGAGAAGAACATTGATAACGAGCCTAATGACTTACCACAACAGCTGTGAGGAAATGAAGCATTCTGGCATTGTTGTACACACCCTCGAACACCTACAGATGGGAAAAGGTATAAAGTATCCATCAAGCCAAGTTTCAAAAAGACTGACAGATATCTTGTGTGCACAGAGCCACAGTGTCCAAAAAAGGACATGCAGAGGTTTTATTCTGAGCTGTGGGTGACTTGATCCTGTATTATTTGAATGTTAAAAGAAATGACTGACAACATATAAAAGCGGTAACTTTAAATAGTTAGAGTAACAAACTAATATCCAACCAGGATTTGAATTATGACATACAGTAAACCTCCGATACGTGCTTTGATATAGACTGAATGAATGAGAAAATAGAGCAGCGTGTCTGGCTCTGTAAAAGGGAGGAGACCGAGAGAAATTCGGGGTTTGTTGAAGAAAACCTGCCAGCGAGCAGGCTGGGTTACCATGGTAACTGACCCGGAGCTTAAGTTACTGGTGCCTTCAAATGAAACTCGTGAGCTCGTGTTTACAACATGGGAAGTCGTGTATACCATATGCTTGGCGTTCAAGTGGTTAAGTGGTGAGTACAACGCTGCTAAGCAACGGCAATATTAATGTTACTGTCGGGAGTCTAGAAGCCACAGAGGCTAACAATTTAGCGAGAGGGTGACCTAATGCAGTAAATGCAAAGGCATAATGACAGAGGAAAAAGATGAGGCCGATCAACATTTTCCTCAGACCTATTATAAAACAAGGCAAAAGTACTGCCTACTAAAGTAGGGCCAAAGGTTTTGCCCTTTTGGAACAAATGGAAGTAGTCTATTGAGCACAATCTAGCTTGGTATTAACTCACCTTCCTAAGTTAAATAGTTTCCGAGTTCTGCTCCGAAAAGTAAATTGAAGTCGAAAAAAATAATAATCAGATTTTGGCCAACATTTTTTTAATTTTGTGCACTTTGGACTTCTTACCCTCAAAAGGCACGACTAGACAACACTGTCAGCCATCATACCAAATTTTAAGTTCCTAAGTTAAATAGTTTCCGAGTTCTGCTCCGGAAACAAAAGTGTGTCACAGGAACGGACACGCAGAGCGCTAAATACCCGCGAATACGTTGTCGCGGGGGTATAATTACGAATTACAATTGACAACTAAAATTACAATATATTCACTTATGCACCCGAAAAATTAACTTTCATGGCCTTCGCCATTTCTTATGTCAACTAGCACGTCACAAGTCGTGAACTCCGAGCTTTCAGAAACTTTCCACTTATGAGGTCGTGGATACCACAAGAGGGGGGCGTTCATATGGATTTTTCTAGTGAACACGCCCCTTTTGAAGGCACCATACCTCTCTTTCTGGAACTGAAAACCCAGAGTTTACCTTTAACTTTTTCACTACCGCCCCTTAGTTTTTAATATTACACACAATATGTTGTGTGTTTGTTTGCTGCCCATTATTTCAGGATACTCACCGGAGATGACTGGAATGTTGGCTTTGCAGAAGTTCGATTCCTGTGAAAACAGCACAGTTAACACGTTTGTCCGCTTAGTAATGAAAGGAGTATAACTTGTTTTCAAAACCTGTCAGGGCAGTGTCACATTCCACATTTCACATATATATGCAAATATAGTTAGGTTAGGAGAAGTTGACGAGTTTACTTACAGGCCTGACAAATTCCCAAATCAACACTGAAAATCTACAGTGAATGTATACTTTACAGAAACTGTCAACGTTTATTGTGTTAGTGTTAGGCGTCCACGTGCTACCTCCCACCTTTGTGGCAAAAACACTGCCATCAGAACAGAGGCCTTTTTTCCAAGGAGGTAATGTGTAGTATTATTTTCAATCTTAAAGAAAACTTCAATATTGGTTAACGTCTCAAAAACATGCTGCACTTTTACTGATCCCATTAAAATGGATTACACCTAGAATCTCTTTTCAAGAAAGAAAGGAACACCTACATTGTTTAAATCACATCAACATTTTTTAAAATGTAAAGTGGTTTAGTGCAATATTTTTTCATTTTCATACAGTCAATAAAGGGATTAGTTCGAAAAGGATAAAATAAAGAATGCACACATGGGAAGGTATCACTGCTAGTCACAAAACAAAGACTGACAAAGCTGGCAAGAGCTCAGTAAACACACATCTCAGTGATTTAGACCACATATTGACCTGGTGCATGGCCATAAAATAAAATCGATGTTAATTATAGTACTTCTATAACAGGCTTTTCTTAGCTGCAGAGACATGTTGTTGTAAGTTACTATCTATCTATCTATCTATCTTCTTCTTCTTTAAGGTTTATTGGCAGTTGGCAAACAATGATTTGGTGCATTACTGCCACCAGCTGGTATGGAGTGTGGATCATTCTGGCTAATAATTACTATATCCCAAAAAATAAATAAAAGAAAAAGAAAACAACCTCATATTTTTCCAATCATATTAATTTGTTTAAGATACTGAAATAATGTTCTATAACACTCATTTAGTGAGTTCTTTTGTAAAATATCTATTAAATCAAAGTGTACATTAATCTCTTTAAGGGCCTTGACTCAAATGCTGTCTTTCTTCCTCATACCCGTTTCCTCTTGTCCACAGTAATTACATCAACATGTGTCATGTTTAAATAGTGTGCTGCTTAGTCTTGATATGATTGTCTCATCTCTCCTGTTCCTTCCTACACCTCATTTCTCCCACTTTCCTTTGAACTCTGTAAAACCACCGTCCTTTCCTCTCCTCCCCCCATTGCTTCTGCCACCTTTCCCTCAGTCTCTTATCTATCAATCTACATTTCAATTAGACAGACCTTTTAAGCCACTTAAGCCATTGTCTTATTTATTGTCAGTGTTTTATGATGAGGCAAGGTTGGGAAGAGTTGTACTCAAAAAAGCAGAAAACCTGACTGGAAGTGGTACTATGTAAAAATTAATGTTTAGTAAAGCCATGCACTGTATATACAGTATGATGCATATGGTAGGACAACTTCCACTTCTACTGCCTTTTTACTAACATGGTTTGCACTATTGAACTGTGATGCTGGAAACTTTAATTTCCATCAGGATCAATAAAGTCACTATCTACCTACCTATCTATCTATCTACCTATCCATCTATCCATCTAAATATCTACCTACCTATCTACCTATTTACCTATCTATCTATCAACCTCACATTTTGTCTTCTATTCAATGTGTGCTTTCTAATTGGCCCACATCCCTTGTCAATCTAACACAATCTTAATCTCATTGGCCAGGAGAAGAAGAAGCTCTATTTCCCAGAGAGACACACCCACTGAGCACACACACACACAGCAACCTTTAACCGGTAGGCCTCTAAGTCACAGGACAATCCCCGGACTGTCCTAACAGAACTCCCCCAACACCCCCTCTTACCTCCCGGCCGGCGCTCTGTTGTTGCTTCCGCTGTTGATGCCGCTGACCGGAGCAGAAGACATCCCGGCGGGGCCCGAGGTCCCGTTAGCCGCTTTCCTCCCGCCGGAGCCGGCTTGCTGCTGTTGTTTCAGCATTGTGAAAGCACCAGGCTCAGATACTTCTAAGTGTAACTTATAAACAACACCTCTCGATGTGTGAAGTTGCTTTAAACGTAGTAACTAACGTAGTAACTATAGCAACCTGAGAGCAGCAGTAGAGCCGGTGTAACCTCTCTGAGACCCGGCTGTTGTAGCTAAGCTAAGCTAAGTCGCTTGTGGCCTAAAATGTAAAAGGCAAAAACAAACCTCGCTATTTAAATTAAAATGTGACATATAACTTAACAAATTCACACCCTCGACTATCTACTTTGTAACCCCAGTTACAGTTACAGAAAGTCAAAGCAAAGCGACTAATGAAATGACACGTGTTTCCGTGTAATTATTTAGCTTAGCATTATTAGCTTAGCATTAGCTTTGATGCTCCAGCAGCTCACTTCGAGGATTTACTCTCTTCTTCTTCTCCGTCGCGTCGCCTTTAAGCTCCGGCACCGCTTAACCCTTCTGTTAAAAATGTCTAGAAGGTCTTGGCGTTGCTGTCAAGTTGCTGTATGTTCAGGTTTCCTGGTGAGAACCTGCTGCGGTCGGTCAACAACCACCTCTCGGTAGCTTCTCTTGACTCAATCCGCTCCGCGCCGCTCGGCTGATGACTGGAGACCGGCTGGGGGGAGGAAGGGGGGGGAGGGGGCGTTGACGCGCGCGTGCACCTTTGACCTACTAGTGAGCGCGCGTACGTGGAGTGATGGGTGTTTGCATTGAATCGATACTTTTGATTAATCCTGATTTTATCTGTGATGTAATCAAGAATGGGATGGTTTACTACTGTACACGTGGCAGTCACCAAACAAAACACCAATGTTGTTTTTATCTACACAGCTTCACCTTGATATTTATTAATGCCACCTTTTCTTTTTTCTTTTTTTCTTTCTTTCTTTCTTTATTCATTTGCATATATATAAAACTGCACAAAATCCAGACAATGAAAACAAACAAGAAATGTGTCAGGAGAGGTCAAGAAGCCTTACAGGCTTATGCAAAGGACCTCCCCCCACCAACCCCAGGAGAAAAAAAACCAATAACAATAACAAAAAAGGAAGAAGGATCTAAACTTTAACTTTAACAACAACAAGAAGTACACAAAATGTGCAAAGAAACCTAACCAAACAGTGGAAAACAATCCAATAAAAACAATGAAATACATACAGAAAATATATCTAAACATATCAAAAGATAAATAGACATCATGAATTAAATGTGATGATAATTTCCTTTTAAAATGTTCTAAGGATAACGAGCTCTTGATTACATGTATTTTGGTGTTCCATATTGGTACACCAAGATATCTGAGGGAGTATGTGGGAGCATGTTTTGTTTTGTAAAAAGTCAGGTGAAGATGATTAACCTGTCTAGTATTATGTGAATACATTTGAGAATTAGATTTAAAGAAGTTGCTAAACGATGATGGTAGAGAAGAAGGCAAGAACATATATTTATATATAAACACACATATCTGATGAATATTTATGTCATAAACTGAAAGAATGTTCAGTTTCCTGAACAGTGGAGCATGTTGCTGTTTCTTCCTTTTTTAAACAGAGTTTATTTCTGTATTTTGTGTAATACAACTCTGACAATCCACTGCACAAACATGTTTGGACTGATAGATATCCCACCCCGCAGCCCCAACCATGACAATACCCAGAGGGCACTCACAAAAATAAATATAAATAAATACACACAAATATACAAATAAAATAAAATAGTCATAGTAAAAATAAAATAAAAAATTAGATCAATAAAAATAAATAAATAAACATAAATAATGATAAATTGTTAGCGTCTAGGACAGTACACCCTATCATCTAGGGCACTTACATGCATAAAACAAGCACAGGAGTTAAGCCGAAGAGTTGAACACAAAGACAAATCAGGGGTTTGAAATATTCCTGGTCAAATATATACACACACATATATCAAATATATACACACACATATAGATCTTATATATCTTGCTTCGTGTTTTAATTGCATTAATCAATGACTTATAAGGACAGCCCAATGCCTGGGCAAACCCACTTGAACTAGTGGAACAACTTTGTCAGTGCGCCTATACACCAGTCATTACGACTGTAAGCTGCAGACAGCATGGCAGCCTCCATACAGAGCGTTTGTGTAACATAGCTTTTCTCCAAGGATCTTCATCTCTCCTTGAATCTTAGTGTCTTCCGACATCATTTTGGATATTAAACAAAAGACGTCCTTCATCTTCTGCCAAAGAATCTGTAAGTGCCTTTAATACTCGAGGTTATTTGGTAGTTGCATAGGACCTATACATAGGCAGGCTACAAATCAAATACAGAAGTTAGGTGTTTGTAGGCATACATAATGAACTTATTTGTCAAAGATAAATGTAAATTATGTCTCTAAGGGGTATGTACATGCTGTGCTATTTATATATCTGATAGATCAACACTTTACAGGTTGGCCCAAAGCTTTTGGGTGGATTGTAAATTATTATAGCATTTATTTTATGTGAAAATCTGTGTTTTTAATTAGGGATGCACTGATACTACTACTACTACTACAATGCTGGATTGGATATCGGGCCGATACTGACTCAAATAACTGGACTGGTTTATCAGTGACAATGGGGCCGATCTATTCAGTTCAATTCTATGTTTATATACTACAGTATTATATACTGGCATTTTTAATTCCTGTTTAAGTTTTGACCAATTTGTTGCTCCATTACAAAGGTTTACACTTACACTATTTCCTGTTCATTTTGAAGATTTTTCTACCAAGTTGCTGGTGCACGATTTCTTATTTTAATAATAAACAATTAACTAAATAAAAAGAAAAGAAAAACAGGGGCAGGGAGTGCAGAGCAATCACGGGTTACAACAAACATTTTAACTTATATTATCGACTGACAGAAGTCGCACAAAAATATTATTATTTTTCCTTTCCTTCTTGGTATCGTCATGTTATGTGTGTGTAATGTATGTATAATTAAAAATAATAATAATAATAATAAATAATTAAATAATACATTTATATCTATGTATTTATTAGTCACATTTTGTTTCACAAAGTTAGGAAAGCAATATTTAAGTAAAGCCTGATGTTGCCTTACACATAAAAGGATGATCCCAGTGACTTCCGCACAGTGAGGCATACAGCTTGTTGATTAAACACTGGTAATAGATCTGTACTCGGTATCGGCCGATACCCAACGCCCAGGTATCGGTATCGGGACTGAAAAAGTTGGATTGGTGCATCCTTAGTTTTAATGTCAAAAGGTCACCCCTAAAAGCTTGAAAGGTGTAAGTATTGTCATTCTTAGAGAACCATGGTTAAAATGCATGCCAATTACAGGGGATTTCAATAGCGACAAGTTTTAGCAAGGAAATTTAGCAGTAGTATATTAAGTAGTTAGATCAGCTTAAATATCAAAATAATTTTATATGGAGCAATATTCTTTTTAAGTATCAAGTAACTAAAGATTAAAGCCCTTTCGTCCTCACTCTGTACCACTAAAAAAAGGTAATCGTGTCCACATTTTCTGACCATCTAACCTTCACTCTACAGGTTTGCATCCCACATGTTGACAAAGAAGCTTCCCCCCCTGCAGAGTTTCCTCTCACTGGTTTCCAGACGTGCCAGTCACCTTGCCCGACAGCAGTATGATGTCATTGTTGTGGGTGGAGGTCACGCAGGGACCGAGGCTGCGGCGGCAGCAGCCAGAGTGGGAGCGGAGACACTACTGGTCACACAGAAAATACAAACCATTGGTGAGAGAAACAGCCAGTTCCTTCTTTACAAAAAGCTGATTTCCCTCTATCAATTTTTTTATTTGATTGAGTATTTTTCACTAAGACGCACTCCCTTCTCCCATCACATCCTCCCCAGGTGCCCTGTCCTGTAACCCGTCTCTGGGAGGAGTAGGGAAGGGCCACCTTGTGAAGGAGGTAGATGCTCTGGATGGGCTGTGTGGTCGAGCAGGAGACTGGGCTGGGATCCATTTCTCCATCCTGAATCGTAGAAAAGGCCCCGCCGTGTGGGGCCCGAGGGCCCAGCTGGACCGGCAGCGCTACCGCGAATTTATTCAGGTGTCTTATACACAGATTTCTGACAGGTTTCATTTCCTGTGTTTAGTCTAACAGATTTTTTTGGCTGTGAATGAATGAATTAACTATGTGGCTGTTTCTCATCCAGTCTGAGCTGCTGTCCACTCCCAGGCTGACGGTGGTGGAGGGCTCAGTGGAGGAGCTGCTGGTGTCAGAACCAAACCCAGAGGAGCCTGGACACCACAGAGTCACTGGGATACGTCTGGGTAAGGAGCAAATGTTTACCATAGCTACTTTTATCCTATTACGATCAGTTCTTAAAAAATGATGGCAAGTTTGTCTTTACTTATTAATCAGTTTAGTAGGAAACCAACCTGTAGTAAATTATACCACTCTATAAGTAGTAGTAAAAACTTTATTTGGTCTCTTGGGAAACTTAAACAGCTGATGGCACATACTGTACATTGAATGTACTATCACTGTGGTCAGAAGGTTATCAAAAATATAAAGCAACAGTGATTAATAGACACTGGCAACCACTTTTACTTTGATTTAAATTTCTACATTATGTTTTTGTAATATTTTTTGAAGTGTCATCAACATATTTCATTTATTTTTGTCCTCGTTAAATTGTATCATCAAATCCAGATAATCTTTTATTTATTCTTTTTTTATTATTATTTACTCTGCATTTTTTTCTGGGCAATTTTCTTCATGAGTAGATTAGTAGAGATAAGCTGGAGTTCCTTCGACATCTGATCTCGAAAAAAATGCACCAACCAGTAAAATGCACTTTCAAAATGTTCTAATTTGAAGTGGCAATCCTTAAGGTTTCAGTCCTGGTTGATGTAGAATTTCTATCTGAGTGAAAATTGTGCTTAGAATTTAGCAGTCTGGAGTCTTTTTGTTGATCTATGAGCATAGAAATAGAATAGAAAAATTCAATTTCTATGTACATGAGCTACAAGTTTTCAGAATTATATGCATACCTCTATTTTTTGTGTGTATACAACAGCATTTTTTCCAGGAATGTCACCACAGACACCCAGTTCATAATACTGCAAATATATAAATGTTGCAATACTTTCATCAGTGGGCCATATAGGCTCAATCACCATTGTGTTACCTCATTTGGCTACAGATAGTGACTTAACAGACATTTATTTAAATTAAAATCTTTGAGATTGCCACTTTAAGTTACATTAAAAAAAGTAGTCTGTTATGAGTTTATGATTTTTGCACTTTCTTTGATATCGTCTCAGCGAATGGAAGCGGCCCTATCTCAGCCAGCTCAGTGGTTCTGACTACTGGTACCTTCTTGTCTGGCTCCCTCTTCTTGGGCCAAAGCACGTCCCCCGGGGGTCGGATTGGAGACGCTCCATCGAGTGCCGGGCTGTCCCACACACTAAGGGAGAGGTTGGGGCTGAGGATCGGCAGACTGAGGACTGGTACCCCTCCCAGGATTGTGAAGGATTCGGTAGACCTTTCCCTGGCCAACATTCACCCCCCTGACAGTCAGCCAACTCCGTTCAGCTTCCTTAATACAAACACACGCTGCAAGGTAAAGTTTAAATTTGGTTTGAACTAATTGATTGAACAGTTTTTTCAGCACTGGTATTAAAGGAAAGGCTTCATAATTTCAGTAGTGTAGAAGATCTAAAAAAAAAAAAATGCTGTCTATAAAATATTGTTTAGTCAACAAAAGTATTTTTTTTAATTTTTACTTACCCTTGTTCAGCCTGAAGAGCAGCTGCCTTGCTACCTGACCCATACTACTCCTGGTGTAGAGAGAGTGGTGAGGGAGAGTCTTCATCTCAACTGTCACATACAGGAAGATGCCAAGGGTCCCAGGTACACACACACACACACACACACACACACACACACACACACACACACACACACACACACACACACACACACACACACACACACACACACTCATTGTACACAGTGTGTAAAATGAGCGTGTGATAACTCTCGTCTTCGTCTCTCTCACAGATACTGCCCTTCCATTGAATCGCGAGTGCTTCGCTTCCCAGGCCGACGGCACCAGGTGTGGCTGGAGCCTGAGGGCCTGACCTCTGACCTTTTGTACCCTCAGGGTCTGTCCATGACCATGCCCCCTGACGTGCAGCTCCGCCTCATCAGAGAAATCCCTCCCCTGCACAGAGCTGAGATCCACACGCCTGGTATGCTGCCGTTTGATCTGCACAGTAACATTTGATTTACGGTACATCTAAAAGTCAGTTACAATAGAGCGCTGCAGGAATGAGTCCTAAAACCTGGAAATGAGGTCGCATTTAAGCACTTTTTAGGTTTAAGTTCCCTCATCTGGAAGTCTATGGGTTTTTTGAATGGGTTTTTAGTTAGATGCCTGAAATAAGTTCTGTGGTTAACACAAGCTTAAGAGATTTGAACGTTTTGTTCTACGATATAAAATATGTCAGTAAATATCCCACTCGTGAATGTTGAAGCTTTTATGTAAAAGGCAGTTGCTAACAAGTGGCTGAATGAGACTACAAAACATCAAGCCAACTCGTCCTCCTTTAGTTTAGTGGTGGCGACGTGAAGTCATGCACCCGTGGTGTAATTTGTTTATAGCCTAACGTTAGCGTTTTACTTCTTCTTTTTTACTTCTTTTATTTCTTACTGCCCCAATAACATAATCCAATGTAAAGTTCTTAACATTCTATCAGATACAAACTGCACAAAGTTAAGTTTGTTCTGATAAGAAATGTTGTTATTGTTGTTATTCATATAATATATCATGTTAAAGCTCTTTTTGTGCTCTTTATTGTACTATCCATGGGCACATCAGATCAATATGAAGTTAGTTATAAGGGCATTTGCAGAGGCATTCAGAATTTGCCCTATTGCAACATTTGAGGTCAAAGGTCAAATTCTGTTGTCCTAAGTGTCGAGAAAATGTGACTGATAGGTAGATTATAGTTTAAGCTTTACAATGATATATGACTTCATGATATTGTGTGTAGGTTACCCTCCTTTATACTGTATGTACGTACATGTATTTGTAAAATGGCACAAAAAGATGGAATATTTGAATGATGGAGGGATAAAAAAAAGGAGTGATAGCACATAGAAAGCTACCATTGCTGCAATGCTATCATGCGTTTTCCAACACTAGGGACATAGACCTTAAAAAAAAAATCACCATGAGACTAGGTCCCTCCAAATTTGCATGACGGACAAATTTTGGGGGTCGGGCTCATGAACTATTCTGCTGATTGCATTCACACTTCAAAAATCATAAATGGTGTTCATCTGTGAAGATTATCTTGCTGAACAAAATGTGTAAGTATCATAAACGTTTGTTCGAGCCAGAGTTTATTTTCAGCAATAATCCAAAACCCAATGGAAAAATCCCATTGTCTTTTTGTCAAGGGAACTAGTGTAATGCCAACTTCCTGCTTAGCCTATAAAAATACGTCATCCCTGGAGCACTCTATGATACAGCATGTCTACTGTGTTGCCTGAATGTTCCTTATATTTTCCAGGTTATGGTGTGCAGTATGACTTTGTGTGTCCCACTCAGCTGAGCCCTGCCCTGCAGGTGAAAAGCACCCAGGGTCTTTTTCTGGCCGGTCAGATTAACGGAACAACCGGGTACGAGGAGGCTGCTGCACAGGTAGTTTGTCTGTTCACTATATTCAGCAATTAAGGCTCCATACAATTATTGTGGGTAGTAAAACATGTAGCGATGTCACACAATGCTTGGCGGCACAGAGGATCTAGTTTGTGTTCTAATTAGGAATGCACAGTGCTTTATACTCACACAAGTACTCTTGTTGTCGTCTGTGAAGGGCCTGTGGGCGGGGGTGAACGCTGGCCGCTGGGCGCTCTCCATGCCGGCAGTGGCGTTGTCTCGGACAGAGAGTTATATCGGAGTTCTCATTGATGATCTGGTGAGTCGAGGCGTTACAGAGCCGTACCGGATGTTCACCAGCCGGGCCGAGTATCGAACCTCTCTAAGGCCGGACAACGCTGACCTCCGCCTCACTCTGAAAGGTATGCAGAGTGTCTGGGACACATTATCAGGATGTGAGACAATCTGAGGGGTCCCACAAGTTGTTCTACTTTGTGTCTTTTAGTTTTTTTTTCTCCTCTCATAAACATTTTCCTCTGCTAGGGTTCGAGGAGGTGGGATGTGTGTCCACTTTGCGCTACCAGGAGGCTGTGAGAGTGAGGGACAGTCTGCAGGATGCACTGGCAGCGCTTCAGGCTCTCGCTCTGTCCACCCACACCTGGAGAAAAAAGCTGCCCGACATGCAAATGAGTGAGGGCAAGAACGCCGTACTGACGTGAGTGACAAATATGTGGAATCACCAGTGCAATGAGCCAAATCTGCCAAATACGTCTGACATTTCATCTCAAGATACAGTCAAAGGGGTCGACTTCTGTTCCTGACTGTTACTTTGTGGCTTCTTTTTCAGCGGTAATGACGTGCTGCAGTACAACAATGTGTCCTTTGAAATGTTGGCATCTGCCTTCCCAGAGTGCCTTTCACCTCACATGGAATTCGCACAAAGACTCAAGATAGAGGGTAAACGCTGATTTTGGCATTTTGAGGCAATAGGGAAGGGGAGTCTTGTCTTTGTGGCTCAGTTATCCTTCTCCTCTGCCTCAAATGTGTTCTTTTAAGCAACCATAACATAGTTCATTCCTTCTCAATAAGACATCTCTCCTGTTATTTAGCGGTGTACAGGCCTCACTGTAACCTACAGAAGAAAGAGATTGAGAGAATTCAGAAGGAGGAGAACATGTCTCTCCCACAGGACATAGACTATTTCTCTCTGCCGGTGTCTCTGTCTCAGGAAGTCAGAGAGATTTTGGACAGAGTTCGACCCAGCACTGTGAGTATAATGTATTTAAGACCAGAAAATGGTCGACTCTAATCTAAATGAAATTAACTTTTGTGCTGTTACATAAAAAACAAATTAATATGCAACTAATACCATGCTTTATCCTCCAGCTGGGTGCTGCTACACGTTTGCAAGGTATAACTCCAGCTGCAATCGTCCATCTCCTCAATTACGTACGCCAAGCGGCACGAAAGGAGAGAAGAACGCACAGAAACCAACCAGACCAAAAGGAGGAGAGAGACGAGGAGCTGTGTGCAAGGAAAGCCTCTTTACCTCAGTGAAATGATGACTCGTAAATAAATGTCTTGTAAAAATGTATGTATTCCTGAAAATGTACAAAAGAATAAATTACGGTATTTGTTTATGTTTCACTTGGGATGGATATCTCTTCTCATTGTACAAAAGCATAACAAAATAAATTTACATAGTAAACATTCTTTCATATACAACTATTTACTCAAGTTAAGAAGCCCTCAAAGCTTCCTCCTAACTGCCATGCCGTTAGCTATCCGACTACCGAGTGAAGAATTCTAATCCTGTTAGTAACATTACTGTGAACGGCATTAAACTCCACGTGACCTTCTCAGTGACACCGCCGTTAATGACAATGTGCCCGTCCAGCTCAGCAGCGCCTCTAGTGAAGAAGCCAAATGGAAACTTCCAGTTAGGCTGAGGCGAGCCCCTCGGGGGTTCTGGGTAAACTGTAGTGTCAACAAACGTCACCTCAGTGGTCAGAGCGATAGGGGACGACGTAGGACACTGAAAAAAGACGAGAGGAGAGTATTTTGGACTTTGTAATATTGAGATTCTGTGTGTTGTTTGATGCTGGCCTCCCAGTGTGAGAGTTTATGTGCCTACCTTGAAAAGTTGACACTGGAAAAGGTATTTGGCCCCCAGGATGTAGTTCTGGGGAAGGTCTAAGAGACCCTGTCGGGCCCACAGTACTCGGATAGAGAGAGAGTAGGGAAGGACACAGCCTAATTCACATGTTTCCTGTGAGAGAGAAAAATACAAATGACTGTAAATACACAAGGTTATATACTAAAACCACAGGCACACAATGTGAAGTTTCAGATAATCTAAAAACAATCAAATTTATTACACTTTCCTAGCGCTTAAAGACCCACATAGACCCGTTTTTGTCTTTTTTAGGGGGGTACAGTGGGTCTTTAGGGGGAGATAGCAGGTCAACAGATGTCACATAGAAGTGGTGTACATCATCTGAAAGCTAGGAACCTGAAGATTAATTTGAGATGCAGCTCAGCACTGTGTGTCAAGTTGTTCTTGTCGTAAATCAGAAATAAACATTAATTAATTAAAATAAATTGTAAAAGTGTATAACGGTTTAGAACATTATGATAGAAGTATATGATGGTCATGCCCATGCTCTATTATGTCTCATAAGTTAAGCAGCATGGGTTGATACCATTTGTTACACAGATTTGGTGCTAAATTTGACCTTTTTTTACCAAACCCAGAATTGATTAAAATGATCAGTAATCCTCCAAAATACCACATTAAAACACCAAGACCTTGAGGAACATCATAGAAAAAGCCATGTTCTGATTTTGTATCAAAAACTCTTGACATTTGGAGATTTTTGCAAGAATTTCATTTTTTGGCAATTGAATGGTGAGCACTTCTGTTCTGGAAACTGCTCAGAAACCCCTTTATTGTCTGTTTACCTAGAAAAACCATCCATCCTCTGAATGCCCTAGGTCTCTAATTTGTGGCTGTAAAGTTTCATGAGGCTGTGATTATCCTAGAGGTCACCACAGGTAATTTTATACAGTGAGGTCAAGTTTAAAAAAATAGTCTCACTACAATGAAATGGCTACTATGGGGACTAAAATCATCGCCAAAATTTAGCCCAACTTTGGAGCGTCATTTAGCCTCCTCTCGACATGCTAACATGACATGGTTGGTAACAGTGGATTTATAGGTTTTCTAGTTTCATATGAAACCTTCTCTGTAGCTCTTAAACTGAGCCTGCTACAGCCTCTGAAAGACAGTGAAG
The DNA here is from genome assembly GCF_043250625.1 of Sebastes fasciatus. Lineage (NCBI taxonomy): Eukaryota > Metazoa > Chordata > Actinopteri > Perciformes > Sebastidae > Sebastes > Sebastes fasciatus. The sequence goes on from NC_133814.1 coordinate 13,671,393, forward strand.
TCTGTCAGGCTCGCCGGAGGGTTTTAAATACTTTGAATTCCTGATTCAGCTGTACCTCCAGGCTGACAGGACACTCCTGGGTGAGGACTCTCGTCCAGTTCGGTTGGGAGCCAGAGTTCATGGCGATCACATCAGGAGCAGCAAGTCCCTGCAAGATCCCGTAAATCTGGGAATTCAGCTCTGAACAGTTACTAGATGGGGAACTAAACAGCACAAAGAGAGAGTGAAATGACACGTGAATATTGAATTAAAAAAACTCACTATTGCATCATTATAATAATAATAATAATACTGGGACTCATATTCAGCAACTCCACCACTATTATTCATGTAAGAAACATCAGTTAAAACTAGATGATAGAGGCGAAGCAAAAATAGTGTACTCACCTGAATGTGCAGCCGGTGACGGTGTTGTGTGTGAAGAGGATGGGTGCTCGTCTGCGGGGGTCAGAGGAACACTCCCCACCCTGTGACACCCCCAGTGCGGTCAGCTAACCCAGCGTCAAGGAACAATAATGCATGATTGACCCAAAGCTAGCTGGATAAATGAAACAATAACTTGTTTATGATGTTTGTGAGGATACAGGCATCACTTCTCCATCAAAGCGACCAATGACGGGAGATCCCACTCCAAGTCCGACAGCAGGGATCGATCCTCCTGGAGTGGGACTGGGTGTTGCCAGCTGGAAGAGAGAAATGGACCGTCAATTAATCTTAGAGTTTAAATCCAGTTCATTTAGTGATGAAATCTGTGGCTTTAACAGGCTACCTGAAACTGTACGGAGTATGTCTGCAACAGCAGCTGATTTGGATCCACATCAGCTAAGACTACGTTCACTGTTGCATACACGAGTTCCCCTCTGCCCGTGTATCCTATGACAAACTCCACCTACGGGAGAATCAGGAAAAGGAGAATTAAGTTTGACGAATTTGTGATTTAGGAAAAAGAAAAAATCACAAATTTTCATCTACTCACATTTTTCACCACATTGACGCAGACGTTGTTTTGTTCACTTGGTGCAGGCCAGTTAGACAGTGGAGTAACTGGGATCTGAAACAAGAGTTAGTGCAGTGCCTTACTTTGGAAGTAAAACACGTCTTTTCAAAATTCATACATGTTATTCCTATGGTCTAAGACAATCCAAAAAATATTATTAAACATGAACAACTCCCTACCAAATCCAAAAACTAGAGTGCTAAAACTCAAACTAGTGATATCATAGGCTATAAAGTGTGGAACTGCTCCATAGACAATGAATGTTGAGAGATGATATACTGTAGATGACACTCAGATTTTTGTGGTATTCCCCTTTAAATTGCATTAATTCTTAGTGTAAAAATAATCATTTGTATTGCACAAACTGTACCTTTACAGTCTGATAACTTACTTTAAAAAAAATCCACACTCAATAGGCCATACTTGTTAGTTGACAACACCTAACAAGTTAATTATTTATGCTACAGATTCAGGTTTTTTGTAGACACAGTTTAAGGGATGTTTTTTCACTCCAAGACTTGAAATAAAAGAAAAGAAAACCCCAAATGCTAGCGTTGGCAGCTGATTTCATAGACTGACTGTAGATAAACTTGTGCAGAAGCATGTGAAGTGCAAAATTAAAGTGTCTCTGCTGACACCATGTATGGCTTTGAACTGTATGTACAATCAGCAACTTACCAGAAAGTCTGACACGTGTGCCATCTCCACTATTGGAATCTGTAATAAAAAATATTGATGTTAGCCTATCTGCTCATTCTCCTGTGACATTCTCACCAGTAACTGTTTACATACAGTAAAAGCATTTAGTGCATGCGGACTTGCTGACCTTGATCAGGCTCAGATCAGAGAAGTAGGAGCGGGCGTTGAAATGTGGATCCGTGGTGCACGACTGAGGAGTCAACATGCGGGTACAAGATAGAGACGAAGACCTCAAGAACTCTGCAAGCAGAGGAAAACAAAAGTTATTTAGAAAAAAATAGTTAAATATACAAAAGAAAATGCCTGCAGATTCAGTCCGAGCTTGGTCATTTGGGAGGCAATTACTATCAACTGTAGTGAGAGTACTTCAGGGACTGTTGGAAATCCTTATGGGAGATAAAGGGGTCTTCTGGGAAAATATGATTTTATGTAATTTTGCTGTTACTGGTGCTCAGAGAGAGTGACACGAGAAAGACTGCTCATCCTGAAAAGAGGAAGTCCTTCACACAAAACTTTGGCATCATTGGGCAAAAAATCCATAATAACCTTCCAGCATAATGTAATTTAAGTGTTCTGAGAGAAAACTAGACTTCTGCACCTCCTCATGGTTTTCAGGCTTTAAAAAATCTAGCCAGTGACAGGAGACTTTGGCCAATCACAGGTCATTTCAAAGAGAGAGGCTGTTCATTCAATGGGAGCAGCTGTAAATCACTTGCGTACTCCGATCGAATGGTCAAACTAGGCAGCGTTGATCAAATATGAATCAATATTCTGTTACTGTAATGCCTATTTCTCCCCTCAAATGTTGTCAGAAACATCTTGTACTGTACTGTTTAGCTGTAAAATGAGAAAGTGTGCGCCGGCTGGTGGGTGATGCTTGGTATTTCCTCAATTGATCTCAACATGGCTGCCGGGTCACAAACTTTCTCATTTTACAGCTAAACAGTACACTACAAGTTGTTTCTGAAAACACTTGAGTCAAGAAATAGGCATTACAGTAACAGAATATTGATTCATATTTCAGCGCTGCCTAGTTTGACCGTTTGATCAGAGTTTGCGAGTGATTGACAGCTGCTCAGAGACGGCAGGCTCCGGATTGGCTCTGATTGGTTGTTTTCCTCCGGTCTGTGAAATCTTGCAGATGCTGTTAGGAGCACTGGAGGACACAGAGGCACATGATTTTTTTCAGAATACTTGTCTCATGCACTACTGTCAGGATATAGTGACTGTTTTATAAAAATAACTTATTTTAATCATATTTGCTCCATTTCTACCTATTGCTGCTTTAACCCAGATGGCAGGTCTGGACTTGAAAACCTTTTGGGGAAACTATGCTACACTGCGACAAACAACAGTTTAACATACTTCTCACTTGGTGTGAACTTACTTGCAGGGTTGCGGTCGATACAGAACGCAGCAGCAGCCCCTGGAGACGGCTGACGGAGGAGACCCTGCACGGCCGAGTTGGAGTAATACGTCTGGATGACATCATCGACCTACAAAAATAAAAGACTCTTAGTCTTTTATGCATTTCGTTTATTAAAGATATACTCTCCGATTCAGTTTTAGAACTGTCTAAAAGTGTATTACTTTTGATACTTTAGATACAATATTGTGAACAGGAAAACATCATTATCTGTTTACCCTGTAGAAATCTCTGCTGTGGCGGCTGCTTGTAGGTGCTGGTGGTGAGAAGTGGTACGAGTCCCCTAAAGCTGGATACTGAGGTAGAGCTGGGAGGAACTGGGGTGAATTATCTGTTGGGAGATGCAGATTTTTAACAGTATTAGTGAGGGATGCTTATATGTTGCTCACTGATAGACTCTTACGACATTAGCTGTAACATAACCAGGGATTTCTCTGGTGACAGCACCGATTAATTTTGAATGAATGTATTCTTATTACAGCTACTCACCTTCAGGCCGGACACAAAACAAGGAGTCAGTCACAGTGACGAGAGACAAATCCACGTTAGCTCTGAACATCAGCCATTTCTCAATGCAAACTCCTGATCTGTAATATAAAAAATACACTTGTTTAAATACTAAAAATGTGTGCTTTATGTGCTGTAACTTTAGAGTATGTGCAGAAGACTTACATGGCTTTCTGTGGACATCCGGTGAAGACAGTGCTCAAGTTCGCAATACCACAATCAAATGTGTCACAACAGCAGCCAATGTCACAGAAATCAGGGGTTAAATCACAGAGACAACCTGGATAACGACAGAAAAGACTTGTGTTAGTTAGTCAGGACAACTTCAGGTTTGTGTAAAATTCCAGTCTTTGTTCCTTGATGGCACATAATAAAAGATGATTTTTTATTTGATACAAATGTTGTATAATCCTGCAAAACACAATAAAAAAAGGTTTAAACATAAAAGAAAAAAGGAAAGGACTTAGATCTAACTGCCAAGATGTTGAGTTGAAACTTTAATTAATACTAATATTTATTAAACAAGCTCTAACTAAGAGTCTCCCATTAGGATCTGAGATATCGTTAATTAATAGTTTTCTAGTTCAGCAGCTTTTACAGAATGCAACTGTCAGTAGGGATACACCGATACCGATACCGCATCGGATCGATACTGACTCAAATAGCTGGATCGGATATCGGTGACATTGGAGCCAATCTATTAAATTCAATTGTATGTTTGTATACTATATACATTATATACTGGAATTATAATTCCTGTTTATATTTTGACCAATTTGTTGCTGCATTAAAAAGGTTAACACCTGAATTGTAATTCCTGTTAATTTTGAAGATTTTTTACCAAGTTGCTGGAGTACTATTTATTATTTTAATAATAAATAACAATTCACTAAATTCATATCTATGTATTTATTGTTACATTTTGTTTTCCAAAGTTAGGAAAGCAGTTTAAGTCACGTCTGATGTTGCCTCACACATAAAAGAATGATCCCAGTTGCCTCCACACAGTGCGGCATTCGGCTTATAAATTAAACACTGGTATCGGATCAGTACTCGGTATCGGCTGATACCCAAAGCCCAGGTATCGCTATCGGTATCAGGACATGGGAATGAAATTAGCACCTGCCACCCGGAAAATGCAGGGGAAATGTTGGCTGTAGCAGGTAGAAATTTCAGGTCACCTGCCACCATGGCAGAAATGTTTCCTTATATTACGAAATATCATTTTAAAAGGAAATCCCTAAGTTTAAAATAGTCAGGGATTAAAGTTACATGATATATTCCATATTTATACTGTCTGGTACTGATTCAGTGTTTACAATTCTAAAGCACTCAACATAGATTTCAGAAGTGGCAGACAAAAACATTTAGTGGCCGGTAGAAATGTTCAGTGACCTGCCACAGTAGTAGGTGAGGAAAAAGACTTAATTTCAGACCCTGATCAGGACCGAAAAAGTCGAATCAGTGCATCCCTAAGTCCCGGTGGCTGGAGACGTGTGTGAGAGATGTGTGAGTGTAAACATTAAGGTGAAGGTCACTTCAATTCCAGTCAACTCAGGAAGCGACTCGCTGTGAACAGATGCTTCACGTGATCTCTCCTGATTTCAGTGGAATTGAACTGCATGCCGAGGAAGACTTTCTAATATAGATGCCTTTCCATTGAATCCGTTTCGGTAAATTTGGCACAATTATAGCTTAACTCAGAGGAAGACAACAGAATGTTTTTTTACAGATTGTTTTCTGTAAAAAAAGAGAGATATTTACTGATTATGTTTCTTGAAAGCTATCTAAAAATTGTTTTTAAAAAGGACACAAATGAATATTGTAAACTATCACCCTTGATAACAAAAAAAGTTTGGGTCCCGTGGCTTGCAGCTACGAAGGGGCACCTAAAATAGTTAGTAGGCAGCCATAGATCATCAACACCTGCTGATTAATTTCTATTGAGAGCCTCCTGACCTACTGCTGCACTGTGTTGTTTGCTAGCTGCACAGAAGAGGACAGGAGGGACCTGCAGCGGCTGGTGAGGATGGCAGAAAAAGTGATTGGGACCACATTACCACCCCTCAGTGACCTATACGCTGGCCGGCTCTGCAAGAAAGCCAGCTGTATTTCTAAAGACCCCACCCACCCTGGACATGGACTGTTTACTCCCCTTGGGGATACAGGACAATTAAAACACAAACAAACAGACTACGAAATAGCTTTTACCCACAGGCAGTCAAGTGTGTAGAAACCCCCCCCCCCCCAAGGCTGAGGACACTAGCTGCTGAACCATGATCAAGGCACCTGCACTTTATGACCCCTTTATTTGTTTACTTTTTGATTTGAATGTTTTTATGTTTGCTTTTAATGTTTGCTCTTACTGCCAAGAGCTGCTAAACTGTTTTTCGTTGTTTTCAATGACAATGACAATAAAGTCTCTATGTATAGATCTACAAAACTAAATTGGGTCTGGCTTGCATAAAAAGTGGGAGACACTTTGATGTGGATCATGTAGCACCTCTGTAACAAAAGACTGCTGCAGAGCGAATACATAACATGAAAAACCCCAAGAGACAGGTGTACTGAAAGTTACCCTCTGATATCACCAGAGGTTGGACGGTGGTTGCAGGGGGCGCTTCAGTGACCATAGAGGGAGCTTCAGACAGGGTGGAGTTCAGAGTGGAGTTCAGAGTGGAGTTCAGAGTGGAGTTCAGGGTGGAGTCCAGGGTGGAGTTCAGAGTGGAGTTCAGAGTGGAGTTCAAAGTGGAGTTCAGAGTGGAGTTCAGAGTGGAGTCCTGAGTGGGCACCAGAGTGGAGACCAGGGTGACCGCCTCAGTGGTGCCTACACTGGCGGAGTCCACAGCCACCGCACCGCCTGCAGCAGGGGTTGTTGAGCTGAAAGGCTCACCATTTACAGGGCTGGGAGTGACGCCTGGTTCTGTGGCTGCGTGAGCCAAACGTCCACACAAGACGATAAATATCTGGACTGAACGACACCACTGGCGGGGATTCATTTCGTCAAATAGACATGTGGTTTGGTCAATCCATGTGTTAGCAGTCCTAGCTAGGTTAGCTTATAGGATAGCAAGATAACTTTACAGTTAGCATTAGCTGGAATTATGTATTCTACGAGCTCGTTACAACTTAACACACATTACAATAAAATAAAACGACGTTTAAATTGAAGAAGCAAGTCAGAAAACGTTCTCCGTGGATACATTTAGCTAGTTAAACATGCTATTACATGAATACACTGAAGCTTCTTGTTGTTGCCAAGGAAGTTGTCGCTAAGGAAGTTGTCGTCAAGGAAGTTGTCACAGACGACTTCCGTTTCTAAGATAATACTACCGTAAAACATGTAAAAGAGAAGAAAGGTATTTTTACCAACTTCTTCAGAGACACCCCCCAGACAAAAACATTGTTTTCATGCACTGATCAATTTTGAGATTTTTGGCTATTTTGCTTCCATAACATGTCTTCTTTCAGACTAGTGGAAAGGAAACATCCAAAACATTTATTTTACTACACTTTGTAGATTTATCCTAATTAACATAAAGTTAACATTAGATTATGACTCATTTACATATTCAAACATAAAATGTAGGAAAACCTGTTATACAAAAAAAAAGTAAGTAATCAACTGGGGAAGTTTCATGGTACCTGATTGTTTGCACACCCGGCAAAATTTGCACTATCTGTTTATATCATGTTTATTTTTGTTTATAGCTTATATTGTATATTGGTAGAGTTTAAATTGTTTTATTCTTATTTTATTCTAACGTTTTTATCTATTCTTTTGTTATTATTATACTGCTTATTTGCACCAACTAACCGAAGCAAATTCCTATTGTATACCTCTTACACCTGGCAATAAACACGATTCTGATTTTACTACACTTTGTACTACACTTTTACACTTTAAAACGTTCCTATACTTTGCAAGCTTATAAAAGCTATCTTTAAGTTATCTTTTACTGCCATTTTTACCTTAAAAGTTTGGGTCTAAATGTTTTAGCTGGAGAGTGTCAACATGTTTTCTGTCTATCACAAAAAAATATTTTATTAATAAGAAATATTGACACAGATGCGAGCCTCATTTGTTGAGCAATGTTCAATCAATCTTTGTTTTATTTATTTAGTGAAGCAAGACAAAACTGGTGAAATTTGACAAGACAAAAGAGGAAAAATAAATAAATAAAATACATCTGGTGACATGATAGAATTAACGGGACAGGGCAATTCTAACAAAACAAAACAAATAAATAACGGATGTTGGTGGAGGCGGGGGTTGTTATTGACAGTGCAGGGCAGTCTGTTGTGTAAGGTTCTAGTGTGTGTGTACCGTTGTAAGTGTTTGTATGTATGCAGTGTGGGGGGTTGTAGGGTGTTTGTTTGTTTGTATTTAAACAGGAGATAAAAAAGGGCGGGAAAGAGAGAGAGGGGGTGGGGGGATGAGTTTTTTTCGTGGCAGGGGTGGCTTATAATATCTAATGGGCCAACAATGTTATGTTATAATATTAATATATATTGGTCTTTATTTGTATTTGCATTTGTATTTTTTTGTTTCCTGAGACAGGTTACCCTCCTTAAGCTGCCTTGGGGGCTGGCTGTCAGAGGTGTCTACTGTCGCCCTTTTGCCCATTCTGAACAGCCCCCAGACACGTCAGGAGAGAGCCTGTTCTGTGTTGGGAGAGGGATTTTCCCCCCCCCCTATCTTTAAACTTTCTCCTTCCCAATTAATTTCTTTAATTTTTTTATTTATTTTAAACCGCACGTCAGGCCGTCCCAGCCAGGAAAAAGAAAGGGGGGGAAGCGGAGTGGTGATACTTGATGGGGTAAAGATGCGATGGGGGAAGGGAGGGTGTTATGTCAGAAGGATATAGTGAAGTGTTGTTGGTGCAATTTATTTTTTGCAAGCAATGCTGTATTTATATGTGATTATTATAATAACAATGATAAGTAAAATAAATCAATTATCCAGTAAATAAGTAAATAAATCAATTAATTAACCCATCCATCCACCATCCAACCATCCGATTGATTCATTTTAATAATAGTAATAATAACAATGGTTAAAAAAAATTAAAAAAAAAAAAAAAAATAATATATATATATATACTGTATATATATATGTATATATATATATATATACATATATATATAGGTTATAATCTTTTGCACTGTTGGTGTGTGATTGTAGTGGTGTTGTAAGACCCGCCCTTGTCACTTCCTCAAATTACAGTTTAGATAGTATTGTGAGCAAAAGTGGAATTCATACGTAACTGGGAATGTTACATAAGGGCACTTTAGTGTAGGTCTGCCTGTGCAAATTCCAGTGATCGCAGAAACAGAAGAACCTGGTACAAGGAGCACTCAGACGGCCAGGTTACAAAGATAGAAAGAGGGTGAAGAGAAACACATTTTCTGAAGCACTTAGGCTTCAGCTGGGAGTTCAGGAGGGATTGTTTTGTCAGATGTTGGAGAGGATTGAGGCTGAAAAAACAGAAGACAACATCAAGAGGAGACCAAACTAATCAATTCCTGGCTGGTAGTCACACAGAAGAGATAATGAATGAGTGACAAGGATGTTTAAACACTGATCAAGGAGGAGGACATTTGCAGATAGCTGGGATCTATGGTGGATGCTAGCCATTTGGGTGCCCTAGGCGTAATTGCTGTGTGGTGCCGCCCCCCCCTCCAAAAAAACAAACAAACAAATATTTGTATTTGTAAGGAAAAAGAACTGTTCAATTAGTCACACACATAACGCTTTGTCCACAGGGAACGTCAGGAGTGCGTGACCTCGCTGAACAGCTGCCTCGCTGAAGGCTGTGAAGGCTGCTCGAAACGGCTGAAAACTGTCCGACTTGACCGCATGGATGTATTAAAGCTTGACCGCAGCTTTTTGTCACCACCCCCTCCTGCTGCCACCTGATCTTGTCTACTTTCCAGGCGAGGCGCAGTTCATCTCGAACGAGCCTATATTCATTCATTGAGCTCTGCAAGTCACTACATGTTCTACAACACTGTCCTGCAAATATTTCAGAATAAAAGCCTTGTGTTAACAAATGAAGGAATTCTGTCCACAGAAAAAACGTTTGAGGGGTTTTATTTTTAAATGAAAGCAGGAAGTGTTGATAATCTTGCTGGAAAGATGACTGTCAAACGATCACTTTCACTGTCTGTTGTTGCTGTGAACCACGCGGCTCGCGTTAAAAATAGGCGAGACCTCGAATCTCTAGAAGAGATGCAGCTGAGCATGCAGTATGTGGCTGCTCTAACCTGCTAACATGGACGCCGAAATAAAAAACAACAGATAACGAAGCCGCCACACGCTGCTCACGCGCTGTCTGGACAAGTCAGGATCGAGTTTGTCAGGTGCAATGGAACAAACTACAGGATGATGGAGGATAATTCCTTTTATTATTATGGACCAAATATGTATATCTTTGTATTGCCTATAATGGTGTAATTATGCCAATTGTAGTTGTGCACTTGTGCTTCATCTTAAATTTAAATAATTCATCATTAGGATTATTATAATGATGATCATAATTGTAGTGCCCCCTCCAGCACTTGGTCCCTACGCTCAGCGTACGTGATGCAAATAATGGGAGTGGCGGCCCCGTGTAGCCTACAAAAGCAACTCAAACCATGAATTTTTGTCAAAGGAGGACCAAAAGTCAGCTGAGAGAGGAGCTGCTGAAGACAGGACATCAGAAAGATCCACCATAACGGCTTCACTTGAGCCCTTTTACAATCAAATTTTGGCTCTTGATTCTTGGTTTTCTTAAATAACTCAACTTTTGTCAGTCATGTCGGAGGAAGAACAGTTGTCCTACAGCGAAGCCATTCTGAAGGCGAGCCCCTCTATCACCCGCTTCCCTCTCATCCCCATCAAAGGAGTTCCTCTCACGAACCTCATCGCCAACAACTGGGACGACATCTGGGCTTTCCGTCCTGACCCCTCAGACCTCCTCATCGCCACCTACCCCAAAGCAGGTACTTCAGTTCAGGTCTACGCGAGTAATCGGTTTTGGACGGGACATTTTTTATGTCATGTGTTGCATTTTTGTTGAAGTTCTGTTAGTGTGGCACCAGTGGTGAAATGTAACTGTAACCCAGGTTATTTTCATTAGTTTACAGAGTTTACCGTTTTACGGACGTTTCATGAATGCATCACCAGGGAATTTTGATAGACACCCCTAAGCGGGAAAAACAGGAGAAACAACCCCCCATGTCGGGAGTTAGAATACAAAAAAAGCAATCCACCATCATTCCCTGAGCTCCTCCTACTGCCGGAACTTTATTGTTGTTGTTTTTTTTTTTTACCGTGGTATCGAATTTGGTATCGACAATCGTGGAAATTCACTGGTATTGGTATCGACTACTAGATTTCTGGTACCGTGACATCCCTACATGCCACACGTGGACATGCTTTTCAACCAGCTGCAGAAGAGGAACATCGACCCTGTCTTCTTAATGCTCTGGCCATGCTCTCCATGTAGAAGAAACTTGTCAAAGACATTCCTGACTTTAATAAGAAGGTCATTGAGAGGTTTGCCACTCAGAAGGAGAGAAGAGCAACATTCCTCTAAAAATAAGCTGTCAAAAACATGCAGGCTTTCTCACCACATTGACTTTTCTTGTACATAGTTGTCCTCAGTCTCATTTTCTTAAATTGGTCATGGAGGCATCACAATTTAATTGAGACTGGTAAATTAGTTGTTTTGTTCTTGTTAACTCTATTTTATGTAGTATTAATATCTGTGGATGTGTTGTGGCTGTGCCTTTTAAGTAATGTGAGAGAGTTTTGAAGCAGACGTTTTGCTGGAGTTTACTATCTCTAAACCTCAGAGCACTTTAGTCCCATGCTTATGTACATTCAGGTGTCTGAATAGCTTCAGGACATAACAGCAGTATAACACCAGTATTACTATGTCTACACCTCAGAGCACTTGAGTCCATGTTTATGTACATTCAGGTGTCTGAATAGCTTCAGGACTTAACAGCAGTATTCCTAATTGCAATTCATGTTTACTTCCCCTGACCTTTACCTCACTATTGGTTTACCAAACAAAGCAAGGTCAATAGGGGCATCACATTAATTAAACATTTTCTATTACATGTTATATTGTTTTATTCTATTATTATTGTATTACAGGTTTATTGTATTATAGTACATGCAGTGGTGGAAGAAGTACTCAGATCTTGTACTTCAGTAAAAGTAGCAATACTACCATGTAGAAATACTCTGTTACAAGTAAGAGTCCTGAATTCAAAAGTAAAAGTGCAAAAATATTAGCATCTGAATACTTAAAGTACCAAACATAAAAGTACTCATTATGCAGAACAATGTATATTATTGTATTCTAATTATTGATGTTAAAACAAATTTGCGTTAACGCATTATTATCGTGTAAACTTTGACAGCCCACAAGCCCCCAGGAAGAGTGCCGGGCTTTGAAAACATTTTTTTTTCTCCTTTATATCTTATGATAGCAACATTTTATATTATCAAGGGAATTTACATTTGTGGATATGGAATTTGTCCATTATAATATTAATAATAAGAATGATCATGTACATGTTTTTCTTTGTATAATTTTCCAAACCAAACAACACATTCCTCCAAAGCAAGACAAAACACTCGGTTATAAAAGCACATAACTTTTGCCAGAAAATCTGCACAATTGAGTTATTCCAAAATAAAAAAAGTTTTGGGACATCCATATAAGAAACTACAATTCACATCAATGTCTCTCTTAAATCTATTTTTTTGTGGTGCAGAGATGACATATTTTTGTAGAAGCTGCTGTATTTGACGAGTTGGGAGTGAGAATGTGTTTGCAGAACATGATGAGCACCTGAAGCTGACAAAAACAAACAGAAAATCAATAAAAATGTACATGAACTAGATGAATTCAAGCAAGCTCTTGAAGAGTGAGGGCTAACATTCAAATTTATATGAATTTCTTCCAGAAAAGCAATAAAGGGGAACCAAATTTCCCCCAGATCCTCAAGTTTGTCTTTTCAAGGTGGTGATTTCAGTAAAATTGTCACAAAGCGGAAAAGACACAAAAGAACTCACTTCTAGGAGTTAATGTGTTGGTTATTTTGGTGAAGATGTAAGGGGGGGGGGGGGGATTTCTCCTCAAACTGGTGAGATTCAATACATGGAAAGTATCCTATTCCTTCAACTCAGTGTTCATTTGTGTTTTTGGGACATAAGGGACCACATGGACCCAGGAGATAGTCGACCTGCTCCTTCACAACAGAGATGCTGATGCCTGCAGACGAGCCCCAACACCTGTCCGCAGTCCTTTCCTGGAGAGAAGCTTCCCACCCCCCATCCCCTCAGGTGTGTATTTAGGTGGTTATGTTTGTACATGTGTGATTGTACTGACCAGCTTTAATTAAGTCCATCTTCAAGTGCACTTTGTGTCCACTAGTTTTTCCTAAAACTTAAAATATCTTTTCCAAATACATCCTCCATCTAGGTCTGACTGTCAGAACTCAAATCCAATTCCAATTCCTGGAGGAACGTTTTCATTACATCTTGTTTCTACCACCTTAAACAGGGTCAATGAACTATTAACCCATAAACCTTTCACTCAGTGCCAAAATGCCCAACCTGACTGACAAGACAGGCACGGGGGGATGTAGGATTTAATAATTTCCCAGTAAAATAAGGAGTAAGTTAATTAGACTTTAAGAAAAAGCTAATATGAAATTTTCATAAATATGTTTAGGCTATTTGCTTTCTAGTTGAGAGTTAAATGAGAAGATACCACTCTATTTCTATACAGTAATGAAGCTACAGCTAGCTTAGCTTAGCATAAAGATAACTTGTTAATCAGTTGACGGTCATAAAGCAGCTGTAGTCCATCTCTGTGCATTAGCGGGACTTACACATAACATAACATGGAATCTGAGATAGTATGTAAAAGTGTGTTTCAACTCTTTCATATATCCTCTCCCCTGAACTTCTTTCAGGTCTTGATCTTCTGAAGACCTTGGATCCTCCAAGAATTATCAAGACACATCTTCCTTTCCACTTGGTGCCTCCTGCATTTTGGGAAAACAAGTGTAAGGTAACTGAGAGCAACTGAGAGCAAAATCCTGCAGTGAATTTTATTGCTTCACACTGAACAATAGGGGATAAGGTTCGTGATACAATGCACGTAAATGGGGTGAGAGGTTAAAGGGTAACCGTGGTATTTTGTACCCTATTTCCCCATGTTTATGTGTCTAAAAAGCCCCTGCATGGTACGGTTCTGCTCGACTCGACTCACTTTTGGTGCCAGGTCCTTTTCTCTATGTTTCCACTGAAGATAGCAGGCTACAGTGTAGGCGGGATTCTCAGCTGATCGCCGTAGCGACAACGACATCATCTTCAACGTCAGTGATTCAACACTGAATCATTTCAACAGCAAACAAATTGTCAATTGTACGGCGTAGTGTACGTAATGTGTAAGTTTTGCGAGCTGCCATTTTTTTTAAATCTGTGTTGAGTGAATTATAATTGCTATTGTCACTATTGGCGGTAGCTTGGCTAAATGTTGGGTTTGTGCAAGATGTCCCATGTCACGCTAGTGACCAATCGGTGGTCTGAAGTGTTTTAACTCCACCTTCTTTCAGCGCAGCTCGCTTGCAACCTCGACTGAACTGGGACCGAGAATGGAGTGTAGTTCTATTGAGACCATCCACAAAAATAACCGTTCTAATGTGTAACAAACTGAACTGGACTGCTTGGTGGAAACGTGCCATAAGTAACTAATGGGGACAATTGATCCAGTGTTGAACGAGAACGCTTCAGCCAGCAGCTGTTAAACGGGCTGTAATGTCTCGGGGCAACTCCTCACCGTCAATGTACGTTCACTAAAAGTGCTTGTTGTTGCCACTGACAGGCTACAAAGAATTTCTTCCCGCCTGTAACACAGGACCGATGTTGTGCCCATTTTGTCACTTCGACACATGGGAAAAAAGTCCAGGTTGAAATATACCTTAGTTACCCTTTAATAATACAATGCCACACAACTGCCGCATTAAGTTACCCATTGTCTGCATTGTTGTAAATCACTTTTATATGTCCCTCTGATCGTGTGTGTACAGGCTATCTACGTGGCACGCAACGCCAAAGACAACATGGTGAGCTACTACCACTTTGAGAAGATGAATCTGGCCCAGCCTGAGCCAGGACCCTGGGAGGGCTACATGCCCAAGTTCATGCGAGGAGAGTGTAAGTGGATTAAATCACATTCCTGAGTGTCATCTTACCTTCATTCAAACTGGTTATTTCTGTTTGCACAAAGCTTCTAACTGAACCGAGAAACTACCACCACACTAGTACATTCACCCACTCCACCAGCCAGAAGCTCTCATGTATTTTAACAAATTTAAACATGTAAAAGAGGTGGATGACAAACCATGACACCTTAGAAGGTTTCCTTACCTCACTGTTTTTCCCCGCGAGAAACTTAGTATGCCTCAATGATCGTGACAGGATTAGCAGCACCCTGCGAGGCTGCAGAGAGAAGGTGATGCCAATCAGAAGAAAATGTTCCTTCAGATCTACAAAAGAATTTCAACTGGTGTAATTTTAAAATTACATTTTAATCCTGTTGCAAATGGTCAGATATAGTATATCAAACGGTTAATATTGTAATTAAGTTTGTTTGGAAATAGCGGGCTGTGGCTAACCCGTTTTAGTCGTGTGAGAGGCTGAAAATGAAGTGTCTCAGTACAAAATATTACTAATCTTTATTTCATGAACTACAGTCAAATATTTAAAATATGTATAGGGAATCACTGCTATGACTGGGTAGTACCGGGCGGCCGGGTGCAAACTATGACCTTTCGCCACCTGACTGCAGATACCACTCGTTGGGAATTTAAATACTCAAGGCAAGTTACACTGCAAACCCAATAACTAGGCTACGAGTTTAAATGTGACAGCAAACAGGGCAGGTTATACTGCAAAACACCATAATGCACACGATACACTGCAACCAGCAAATCTACCTACTTCCACAGACCTTAAGGCAGTTCAGGTCGCAGAAATGCCACAGTGCCCTCCCCATACACCCTTTTTACTCCCCCACAGCGAACTTATAATACTTATAATTATTACTTATAATTGATATAATGATGAATGAATATATATATAATGATATACATATGTATTTATTAACATTATTAAAACATTTGTAAAAACTTAAAACCTTTTACAGGACAGGGAGTAATATGAATTGTGGTAATATATGGATTCTGTTTCTACAGTGTCATGGGGCTCCTGGTACGATCATGTGAAAGGTTACTGGCTGGAGAGAGAGAAGAAGAATATCCTTTACCTCTTCTATGAGGACATGAAAGAGGTACAGAGAACGTATGGACCCAGTATTCCCAAAAGCATGTTGTACATACATACTCTTACCTCAGATTGACTCCCCCAGAATCCTCGGCGTGAAGTGGAGCGCATCATGAGGTACCTGGACTTGTCGATCTCTGATGAGGTCATCAGCCGTATTGTGGAGCTCACGTCCTTCAAGAACATGAAGGAGAACCCGATGACCAACTACTCCTTCATGCCAGTACCTATTTTTGATCAGACCATCTCCCCCTTCATGAGAAAAGGTGCATCAGTCTGCCCCTAGTCTGATACAGAAACAAGATATTGATCAAAATAATACAAAAAACAAAATGAGCAGGGCAGGACATGTACCAATTCCAATCTGATCTGCAGTGAGTGAATACAATATCATGAACACCTCGTCCCACTCCTATTAAAGGTACAGTGTGTAGGATTTGGCAGCATTTAGTGGTGTGGTTGCAGATTGCAACCAGCTGAGTATCCCTACGCTCTCTCCTCCCTTTCTAAGACTGCGGTAACGTGAGCCATGTGCAAAAGCGTGGTAACGCTGTTTGCCGGCCATCCTTACCATAATAACACTACTTTAGGAGCAACGGCGGCTGGCGGTACCACGGTTTTGCACTCTGCTGCTCACGTTACCGCAGTTTCACAAGCGTGTCGGAGAACTACGGTGGCCTTCAGGTGATCAGAAAATGACCCGAGTAGTGTCCGAAAGTGTTTTTTCATTATGCCGATGAGCTCACTATATAGTCCTCCCTGGATAGTGAGTAGGGAGTAGTGAATGAGTGACACAACCCATTTCTGCTAATGGATCCCCCTGAAATGCTACACACTGTTCCTTTAAATCAACATTATAAGCTTCACAAAGACATTACACACTACTGTTATTGTATTGTGTCATATTTTGTCTTCTCCCTGTACTTCACATTATACAGTGTAGTGGCGCCCCCTAGAGGTTCCTGGATTTATTGCCTTTGCTTATGTTTTTTTTTTTTAAAGATTATGAGAAATTTATGCTCAATATAGCTGAAAAAATTAATCTGAAACTATTTTCTATTTCTAGTTTTTCTTTATCTTGTAGTGCAGTGATTTGATTTTCTTTAATTTTTGGATTATTTATAGACATCAGCTTGGGAAAATATTCATTAGTTGCCCTACTGTTCAACAATAGATGCTTTTAGGGAAAATAATTTAAGAACTTGCTTCTCAGTTATTTGCCAATCACAACAATATATAGTGATTGATTTATATATCTAACACTGCTGTATTCTCTCCTGTATCTTCTCTTTTTACAGGTATAGTAGGTGACTGGAGAAACCATTTCACACCCGAGCAATTAAAGACGTTTGATGAAGACTACAAAAAGCAAATGAAGGATGTCAACATACCATTCAGGACCAACATTTGACGAGCTAAATGCCAAAACAAAAATATTTTTTGAGCCTTGATGTTAAACACTGTAATCACTTTGCCTCTTGATTTGTAGATACGGAGGAAAACCATCCAAATGTACGTTTAAAGGATCAATAAAAATGGGCTCCACAATACAAGTACATGAGTTTGTAATCATCACTTTATTGCAGCTTATCACGTAAACAATATATAAGACCAAAAGTGTTGTGACTGAGTGGACGCGCCCAGTTTCTGTCATGAGACCTCCAACAGAGTCTGCTGACATCATGGAGCCTGTAGAGGATATTTTAATACTTTATAGACAGGGATACTTCCCTTCATTTGGATTAAATCTCCTTTCTTATATAGAGGCTATATTTATGTAGATTTTTTTGACAACTTTTATTGTTTTTTTGTACATTTTCCTGTTTTCTCCTCTCTCTTCTATTGGTTGGCTCACTATGGCTTCCCCTCTTTGGTTTATAGCTTCCTATCTCTCTCTTCTCCACCTCGTTCTCTCCAACCCATAAGATCCTTTTTTTTCTACATCTCTATTTCTCTGTACCTGATAAAGAGAAAATGGATAAATCAGAGTGGGAAAGGACGCGTAATTTGGTCACTTAAACTAAGTTTGCAGACAAACACATAATCATTACTACGTCAAAGTGTGAGAAAGTTCCCCAAAAATTCAACTAATCTCACTAAGAAAGCATGATGTAATCTATAACATAACCTCTAACTTCAGAGTAATTGCTTAAATGTAATGAAAGCGGCAAGCAAACTAAGGTGGTGGAGTCAGAGGCAGTTTGATGATCATGTTTGTAGCACCTTTGTTAATCAAACCATCAAAACAAGGGTGAGAGGCTTACTTGGCCTAAAAAACAAAAGACTGCTGCAGGGTGGGAACATAACATGAAAAATCCCAAGAAGCAGGTGTACTTGTATGACACTGTGGTGGCATCAGCCGTTTTTTATGGAGTGGTCTGCTGGGGCAGCAGCATCTCGGCTGCGGACAGGAAGAGACTAGACAGAGTGATCAGGAAGGCCAGCTCTTGAGGTGGTGGGAGAGAGGAGGATGATGGCTAAACTGTCATCCATGATGGAGAATGACTCCCACCTCATGCAGGACACCATCTCAGCACTGGAGAGCTCCTTCAGCGACAGGCTGCTCCGCCCAAAGTGTGTGAAGGAGCGCTATCACAGGTCCTCCACCTCCTGCAGCTGTCAGACTCCACAACCAGCACTGCTCCCAGTAGACCACTTACACACCAAAAACTGACAATAACCTGATTTTTTCAGGTGGAAATTCATTTAATTCTCACTGTGCAATATCATTTTCCACTTGTGTAATTTTATTAATAGTCTGTTTATTGTGTCATAAATTACAGAAGTACTGGTCTGAAATACTATGTGAAATGGAAAAGATATTTGATAAGGATTTAGAAATGAATCCAATGTCCTTGATTTTAGGAATCCAATACACACAAAACTACTGCAGCCAACAAAAGGTTATATAACATTCTTACATTTGCTGCAAGAAAAAATCTATCACTACAGTGGATTAGTGATAAGAACCCCTCTGTCCAAGGCTGGCGAAAAGTGATATTTGAGATGGTCCCTTTGGAATATCTCACAAATATTCTATATGCCAAAGTAGATCAGCTCTACAATATTTGGTCACCCTATCTGAATTATATTGGACCTGATCTCTCCTCCATTATCTCACAAGGAGTCTCCTGAACATGAACTCATATATCCTGTGACTTCACTGCACTATGGACCATTTCCTATGACCTCCTATATATATATATATTTTTTTTTTTATCTGAGCTGTACCAGTTTTTTTTTTTTTTATTCTTATTCTTATTATTGTGTTTGTGAAAATAAGAAAACCCAATAAACATATTATTAAAAAATAGTCTGTTTATTGTCAATACTGTATATACTGCTCCTATTTTTATACTTCCTTCTATTTAAATGGTTCATATTTTGTTACACTTTGTTTAGCTCTTTTTTTTTTACTGTGTTGGCTGATGCATCTTGTTTTTTGCACTATCCCCTTTGCTGCTGTACACTGCAAATTTCCCCACTGCGGGACTAATAAAGGAATATCTTATCTTATCTTATCTCTTATCTTATCTTACTGAAAGTTAACCTCTGATATCACCAGAGGTTGGACGGTGGTTGCAGTGTGGGCTTCAGACACAGTCAGCGTCGTGGTAGCCATTGAGTCCTGAGTGGAGTCCAGAGTGGTTGTCTCCGTTTCTAACATAATACTACCGTAAAACCTGTAAAAGAGAAGAAAGATATTTTTACCAACTTCTTCAGAGACACCCCAGACAAAAACCTTGTTTTCATGCACTGATCAATTTTTAGATTTTTGGCTATTTTGCTTTCCATAAAATGTCTTCTTTCAGACTAGTGGAAAGAAAACATCCAAAATACACATTCAGGTGTTTATTTTACTACACTTTGTAGATTTATCCTAATTAACATAAAGTCAACATTAGATTATGACTCATTTACATATTCAAACATAAAATGTAGGAAAACCTGTTATACAAAAAAAAAGTAAGTAATCAACTGGGGAAGTTTCATGGTACCTGATTGTTTGCACACCCGGCAATATTTGCACTATCTGTTTATATCATGTTTATTTTTGTTTATAGCTTATATTGTATATTGGTAGAGATTAAATTGTTTAATTCTTATTTTATTCTAACGTTTTTATCTATTCTTTTGTTATTATTATACTGCTTATTTGCACCAACTAAACCAAAGCAAATTCCTATTGTATACCTCTTACACCTGGCAATAAACACGATTCTGATTCTGATTCTGATTCTGATTCTGATGGTGATATCTAGTAGTTAAAATGTTTTACCTCATGTATGGACTTTTACAATACCTTTAATGGACATTTTCTCAAAATGATTTGCTCTGAGCCATAAATCTCCACTTCAGCAGCACTTACATACACCAATCTTTCCAGTTTCATTCCTATCTATATTCTGAAGGTTTTTTACCATACAGTCTATGGTTTTCACATAGGTTTTTTTCATATATCATTCATGGCCTGATTTTTTAAATTTATTTATTTATAATTTTTTTTGTCATTTCATTTTTATGGCTGTTGACAGTATTTTCTGATTTATGGAAAGATAATAAATAACAAATTCCTTCTGCAAAACCTTTGACTCTTATATGTCAACAAAATGAAACAAGAATTTTGAACCTGGCTTAGTAATAGTGTTTGATTTCAATTCAAACCTGATTTCTTTTTAGTTTTAGAGGGTATAATTTAAATTTGGTTTCATAGGCTATTTATTCTCATTATTATCTACCCAAGATCTTCCTCGTTGTCAGTATTTTGGTTAATTTTGTAAAAAGAAATTTAATGAAAACTTGAGCAAAGAGGTAAAAAAATGAAACACCAAAGTATGGTTTACATTGCGTACTACCTTGCCATTTGCAAGTGCCTTCCTCATTTCAAAAATCTGAACACTGGATAAGTGTTCAGATTTTTATTCTGGAAATGTATGCAAATTAGCACATATTTAATAAGATCATGTCTCACTTTTAATGCAAAAAATAATTGGCTTAATGTAAGTAATCAAGAGGGGTAGTTTCATGGTGATATCTATTGATTAAATGTTTTACTCTATTCACCTGTAGTGTCTTCCTTTAAATTCATGTAATCATTCAGCAATGGTCTTCCCAGAAGTATGGGATTATACTTACATATATGCCATTGCATTTACTGACATTTGACTTTGTACAATATTCCAAAATATATGGATTTTAAATTTATATCTGAGGTAAAGGCTGAGTTGAGCTGTTTCCACCTCACTCCTATTTATTTCCCCCAGCGACTTGTCTCCAGAATATCAACTTCAAATGCAATGTATGTCCACTAGCTGTTGCTAAAACTCTGTGTATTTTGTGCTTCTCAGCCCATATGCAGAGTTATCAAGTTTCACAGTACAATGCCAGCATCAGGTTACCAGTTCTCTCTATTGTTTGTGTAAATCCTGTCTTCATCTCTCTCACCTGATTGTGTGTAAAGATACTTGGCACGCAATGCCAAAGACAATCTGGTGAGTTACTTAGACTGTATGAATCTGGCCCAGCCTGAGCCTTGGGCTACATGCCCAAGTTCAAGCGAGCAGAGTGTAAATAGATTAAATCACATTCCTGAGTTACCTTCTATCAAACAGGTTATTACTATTTGTACAAAGCTTTTAAAAAAGATAGTAGAATTTTTTTTATTTCTTCACCTCACTGTTTTACTTAGTGATACTTACCATGCTCCAGTGGCCATGAGGAGTTCAGCAGCACCCTGCAAGGCTGCAGACTGCAGTAAATGCCAACCAGAGGTGAACAAAATGTTCACCAGAAAACAAAAGAATTTCATGTGTATTCTTTGGGGTTTTTCATTTCAACTGCACCTTTTGTATGTATATATGCTACAGATGTTTACATTTCAACTGCAGTTTATTCCTTTGTGCATATTTATTCCACTATTTATTTATCACTTGTATATAGAGCCAATACAACTCAGTAAACGTGCAATATCTGAAGTGTAATATCTTAGTGTTTTTGTAGGTCAAGCAAATACATATTTTCTATTTATAATATATGTCTTCTTTATTTGTATTGCTGTTTGATGTGTGCATTGTCAGGATTTCTACTTAAAGCAGCAGTGGGTAGAAATGGAGCAAATTTATTTTTATAAAACAGTCACTATATCCTGACAGTAGTGCATGAGACAGGTCATCTGAAAAAAAATCATGTGTCCTTCTGTGTCCTCCGGTGCTCCTAATGGCATCTGTAAGATTACACAGACTGGAGGAAAACAACCAATCAGAGCCGAGCTGGAGCCTGCCGTCTCTGAGCAGCTGTCAGTCACTCATGAACTCCGATCAAACGGTCACACTAGGCAGCGCTGATCAAATATGAATCAATATTCTGTTACTTTAATGCCTATTTCTTTCAAAAAATGTTTTCAGAAACATCTTGTAGTGTACTGTTTAGCTGTAAAATGAGTAACCTCTCAATCGTCACACTGACACTGTAAAATATTAACAGAGGTCAGCATGCCCTTTAGTCACAGCAGTGGGTCCAGTGCCAGGTCTGCTTTTACTGCTTACTTGGCTGCCAATGTAAATTTGAATCAACCAACCAGAGGCTGTACATGCTGGTAAACTGTTCATGCTGTAAACCTGCCTTTTGTACTGTAAACTTTAACACACTGCATCTGTGTATGTTTTGTAATTTCAAAACTTGTTTCCTTTTGCTTATTTCCTCATGTTATCTCTTTAAATCTCCTTGCAAAACTCTTAAAAACATCCTGTCTGCATGTCCAATTCAAAATCATGGAAAGCTTAATGAGGTAACTGTCACGCTGAGCTTATTTTCAGTGAAAATATTGTCTCTGTCTTCAGCAGGAAATTGAGAGGGAATTCCTGGAATGTATTTTTTAAACAAACTGCTTCTGGCTCAACTTTCATGTCTAGCTGCACGTCTACATAATGTAAAACGTTCCTATACTTTGCAAGCTTATAAAAGCTATCTTTAAGTTATCTTTTACTGACATTTTTACTGTAAAAGTTTGGGTCTAAATGTTTCAGCTGGAGAGTGTCAACATGTTTTCTGTCTCTCACAAAAAAAGATCTTATTAATAAGAAACATTGACACAGATTCAAGCCTCATTTGTTGAGCAATGTTCAATCAATCTTTTGTACTGTTGGTGTGTGATTGTAGTTTGCCTCCCTGTGGTGTTGTAAGACCCGCCCTTGTTCCTTCCTCAAATTACAGTTTAGATAGTATTGTGAGCAAAAGTGGAAGTCATACGTAACTGGGAATGTTACATAAGGGCACTTTAGTGTAGGTCTGCCTGTGCAAATTCCAGTGATCGCAGAAACAGAAGAACCTGGTACAAGGAGCACTCAGACGGCCAGGTTACAAAGATAGAAAGAGGGTGAAGAGAAACACATTTTCTGAAGCACTTAGGCTTCAGCGGGGAGTTAAGGGGGGATTGTTTTGTCAGATGTTGGAGAGGATTGAGGCTGAAAAACCAGAAGACAACATCAAGAGGAGACCAAACTAATCAATTCCTGGCTGGTAGTCGCATAGAAGAGATAATGAATGAGTGACAGGATGTTTAAAAACTGATCTAGGAGGAGGATATTTGCAGATTGATGGGATCTATGGTGTAGCCTACAAAAGCAACTCAAACCGGGAATATTTGACAAAGGAGGACCAAAAGCCAGCTGAGAGAGGAGCTGCTGAAGACAGGACATCAGAAAGAACCACCGTACCGGCTTCTCTTGAGCCCTTTTACAATCAAATTTTGGCTCCTGATTCGTGGTTTTCTCGACTAACTCAACTTTTGTCAGTCATGTCGGAGGAAGAACAGTTGTCCTACAGCGAAGCCATTCTGAAGGCGAGCCCCTCCCTCACTCGCTTCCCTCTCATCCCCATCAAAGGGGTTCCTCTCATGAACCACATCGCCAACAACTGGGACGACATCTGGGCTTTCCGTCCTGACCCCTCAGACCTCCTCATCGCCACCTACCCAAAAGCAGGTACTTCAGTTCACAACAAAGTTTTTAGCTGGATAGAATTTATGAATACATTTCCTTAACTTTATAGAGTGGTGCAGAGATGACGTATTTGTGTAGAAGCTGCTGTATTTGCCGAATTGGGAGTGAGAATGTGTTTGCAGAACATGATGAGCACCTGAAGCTGACAAAAACAAACAAAAAAACATTGAAAAAGTAAATTAACTAGATCAAGCAAACCAGTAACCATTTCAGACCTATCCTCTTGAAGAGTGAGGGCTAACATTCAAATTGATATGAATTTCTTCCAGAAAAGCAATAAAGGGGAACCGAATTCCCCCCAAATCCTCAAGGTTGTCCTTTCAAGGTGGTGATTTCAGTGGAATTCTCACAAAGCTGAAAAGACACAAAAGGACTCATTTCTAGCAGTTAATGTGTTGGTTATTTTGGTGAAGATGTAAGGGGGGGATTTCTCCTCAAACTGGTGAGATCCAATACATGGAAAGTATCCTATTCCGTCAACTCAGTGTTCATTTGTGTTTTTGGGACATAAGGGACCACATGGACCCAGGAGATAGTCGACCTGCTCCTTCACAACGGAGATGCTGATGCCTGCAGACGAGCCCCAACACCTGTCCGCAGTCCTTTCCTGGAGATATTCTCCCCACCACCCATTCGCTCAGGTGTGTATTTAGGTGGTTATGTGTGTGATTGTATTGACCAGCTTTAATTAAGTCCATCTTCAAGTGCACTTTGTGTCCACTAGTTTTTCCTAAAACTTTAGTTATCTTTTCCAAATACGTCCTCCATCTAGGTCTGACTGTCAGAACTCAAATCCAAAAGTGAAACTTAAAAGCAACATGTTCTAACATGTTGTAAAACTGACTGAAATGTCACATTTTGAACACAAACAAAAATATTTCTTTAGGTTTAGGCAAGAACAAACCAGTTAGTTAAGTTTAGGGAAAAACATTGTATTTTGGGTTAAAATAACGACAAACACAAAGACAACTACACATGTAGGTTTCACATGGGATGCAAACACTCCTGAGTGAAAACCCTGTGTTTTGTGTTCCATCCATCTCCAACCTCCACCACTAATGGAGTCTCACACTGTCTACGGCACCTCACTTCCACTCCTGTCATAATTACTACAGCCGAGGTAGCTGTTGTGTTCTTTTACACCTTCTTTCGATGATCTACCATGTGAAAAGCCTGCCATGATAAAACCTACTAGTGGGTGTAGTAGGCCCCTACTGACCCACATCTATGGGGCTTATAGCGACTGATAACGCCTATTTAATAGCCTGACAACAGTCTAATCGGCTGCCAAGACATAGATATACAAGAAAAACAGTTGACGTAAAAATGTATTTATACTCTAAAATATACCGTAAACGAAAGAAAAGTGATTGGTTTCCAAATAATTGGATCCCACTCCCAGCTGTGTGTGAACTCTGCCCTTGTGTATATTTGGGGAGAACAGAGTTGGTCATCACCCTTTTTACTTTCATTTGAATCCCTCAAAAACTGTATCCTTAATAGACTCCGTTTCAATGTGTAATAAAAGCATAACATGTCAGGCAGAAATGACCTCGACCTTACTCTCCTTAAGCTTATTCTAAAGATATGGTCTGTCAAATATGTCTTGTGCTCTTGTGACAACATCGAGGGTTGGTCCTATGTTATTTTAATGGGGAAAATAAAACATGCAGGCAATCTTAAGAATGAATTTAAAAAGTGAAATTTCATTGAAATACAACAACCTAAATCTCCTGCATCAAGAGAAAAATCATTCCCTTAGGTGCATTTTTTATTCTTATATAATAATACTCAACTCATCCTTATGTCAGTCACTCACTATCAGTCACATGTGACAACCAACCCCAAAGAGAACATGACAAGCATGCCCAACTGGGATTTTTTGCTAGCGACTAAGCTAACAACCACATGTAGCCTAGAAAAAATCTAAACTCTAGCTAAACACATGGTGTTAAAGCCTAAAAGAGAAACAGAAGAGCTGGATATTTACATTTTGGCATGTAAAACATCAAAAGTCCTCTCACCTCATATCAAGTGTCTTTACTCTTGAAATGACCCTGTAGGTGACCTCTGACCCCAATTCGAAAAATTTCAGTACCAACATTTTTTAACGGCGCCCTCTAGGGAGCAAGATCTAATGAACTGAATCTGTATACTCCAACGCTCTGAAGAAGGCTCCTTGCTGAAATGCATAAGCGTATGTCTATTGTGATGTGAGCCAATTAAACAAGTGAAATGCTAGTATTTTGTCCTCCTTGATGTATGCTTATTGGATTTTTGGTCCCATTGGTGAAGTGCAACCTCCTGTACCAAAACATACCATAGGACAAGTCTGTACAAACAGTTAAAACAGGATGATAAAATGAATCAAAGTCCAGCAATAACAATAAGCAGGGAATCTAAAAGTCCAATTAAAAAGAGGGGAATTAATGTTCAACCACTGGCCGTCCACCCGTGTTGTGGCCGGACTCCTTGCCAGGGTTGTGTCTAGAAGGTAACAGGTGTTCTGTAATTGTGAAACTCTCGCAAGATGGTTAAGGTTCGGCATTGACATCGAATAGTTAAAGTTAGGATAGGGCGTTGGGCAGCGAGTCTTGCAAGAGTTTTTTGCAATTTCAGGGTTACCTTCTAGACACGACCATGTGCAAAATGCAGGCGAGGCAATATTTGAACGGAAAAAGTCCACCCGAATGCGAAGATGTGAATTTGCTTCGATACAGGAAGCACATTTTTTTCACCCCTTAGATCGCATAGAATGGAAGTGAACGGGAGGCGAATGTTAATTTTGCACGGGCGAGCGTGCCTTTCTGCAGCTGCAGGGAGTTTCTGATTGCACGAGTCAAAGGGCAGAGTGAGCTCTAAAATATATACCTGGTTTAAAAATCATCCATTCTTAAAACATGCAATAAACAAATAAAAACTATCAAAGACAAAAAGAAAACCACCTCCTGAGTTGGCTACCTTGCTAGATGCTTGACTATGCTAGTTGGCTAACTTTGTCTTTTTGTCTGGTGCTAGGCAGCGAGCAGGTGGAGTTATTTTGCTAGAAATGGCGGGCTACGAGGGTTGATGGTAGCAACTTAGACTTTAAGAAAAAGGTAAAAACATTTTCAGAAATATGTTTAGGCTATTTGCTTTCTTGTTGAGAGTTAGATGAGAAGATACCACTCTATGTCTGTACAGTGATGGAGCTACAGCTAGCATAAAGATAACTTGTTAATCAGTTGACGGTCATAAAGCAGCCGTAGTCCATCTCTGTGCATTAGTGGGACTTACACAAAACATAACATGGAATCTGAGATAGTATGTAAAAGTGTGTTTCAACTCTTTCTTATATCCTCTCCCCTGAACTTCTTTCAGGTCTTGATCTTCTGAAGACCATGGATCCTCCAAGAATTATCAAGACACATCTCCCTTTCCAATTGGTGCCTCCTGCATTTTGGGAAAACAAGTGTAAGGTAACTGAGAGCAACTGAGAGCAAAATCCTGCAGTGAATTTTATTGCTTCACACTGAACAATAGGGGATAAGGTTCGTGATACAATGCACGTAAATGGGGTGAGAGGTTAAAGGGTAACTTCGGTATTTTTCTACCCTATTGTTTTTGTGTCTAAAAAGCCCCTGCATGGTACGGTTCTGCTCGACTCGACTCACTTTTGGTGCCAGGTCCTTTTCTCTATATTTCAACAGAAGATAGTACTCCCTCAGTGTAGGCGGGATTCTCAGCTGATCGCCGTAGCGACAACGACATCATCTTCAACTGCAGTGATTCAACACTGAATCATTTCAACAGCAAACAAACAGTGGATCTGCACTTCGTCAATTGTACGGCGTAGTGAACGTAATGTGTCAAGTGTAGCGGTGTAGTTTTGCGAGCTGCCATGTTTTAAAATCTGTGTTGAGTGAATTAAAAATTGCAGTCGCTATTGGCGGAAGTTGGGCTAAATGTTGGGTTTGTGCAAGATGTCACATGTCACGCTAGTGACCAATCAGTGGTCTGCAGTGTTTTAGCTCCACCATCTATCGGCGCAGCTTGCTTGCAACCTCGACTGAACTGGGATCAAGAATGGAGTATAGTTCTATTGAGACCATCCACAACTTCTGCTAATGGAAACGCAAAAATAACCGTTCTAATCTGTAATAAACTGAACTGGACTGCTTGGTGGAAATGTGCCATAAGTAACTAATGGGGACAATTGGTCCAGTTTTGAACGAGAACGCTGCAGCCGGCAGCTGTTAAACGGGCTGTAATGTAATTACTCGAGCGATTACATTAAAGCCCGTTTAGCGGCATCATTACACTGAAAACACACCAGATTAGCGGCCGTTTTGATTCTACAGCGAGTGTGTGGATAGTTTAACATTTAAGGGTGAAGTGCGGCCATGAGTACCCACAGCCAACAGAGTCCTGTGACATGTTGACCTTTGTTACAAAGAATTTCTTCCCGCCTGGATCACAGGACCAATGTTGTCCCCATTTGTCACTTCGTCACATGGGAAAAAAACACAACTGCCGCATTAAGTTACCCATTGTCTGCATTGTTGTAAATCCCTTTTATATGTCCCTCTGATCATGTGTACAGACTATCTACGTGGCACGCAACGCCAAAGACAACATGGTGAGCTACTACCACTTTGAGAAGATGAATCTGACCCAGCCTGAGCCAGGACCCTGGGAGGGCTACATGCCCAAGTTCATGCGGGGAGAGTGTAAGTGGATTAAATCACATTCCTGAGTGTCATCTTACCTTCATTCAAAACTGGTTATTTCTGTTTGCACAAAGCTTCTAACTGAACCGAGAAACTACCACCACACTGGTACATTCACCCACTCCACCAGCCAGAAGCTCTCATGTATTTTAACAAATTTAAACATGTAAAAGAGGTGGATGATAAACCATGACACCTTAGAAGAAGGTTTCCTTACCTCACTGGTACTAATTGCACCCAGGACGTCTGCAATTAGAAATGTTGTTTATAAGGACTATTGCAGTAATACATCAAGCCAGCAGTTGTAAATATCAGCAGGTTGTTAATAAATGGACATTTTATCCAGATTCCCTGCAGTCCTGTCCCAGAAAGTAAGTGGATTAACTGTTCATTGTTTCTACAGTGTCATGGGGCTCCTGGTACGATCATGTGAAAGGTTACTGGCTGGAGAGAGAGAAGAAGAATATCCTTTACCTCTTCTATGAGGACATGAAAGAGGTACAGAGAACGTATGGACCCAGTATTACCAAAAGCATGTTGTACATACATACTCTTACCTCAGATTGACTCCCCCAGAATCCTCGGCGTGAAGTGGAGCGCATCATGAGGTACCTGGACTTGTCGGTCTCTGATGAGGTCATCAGCCGGATTGTGGAGCTCACGTCCTTCAAGAACATGAAGGAGAACCCGATGACCAACTACTCCTGCATCCCAGTACCTATTTTTGATCAGACCATCTCCCCCTTCATGAGAAAAGGTGCATCAGTCTGCCCCTAGTCTGATACAGAAACAAGATATTGATCAAAATAATACAAAAAAAATGAGCAGGGCAAGACATGTACCAATGTTTCAAATAGGTTGATTGATCTGCAGTGGGTGAATACAATATCATGAACACCTCGTCCCACTCCTATTAAAGGTACAGTGTGTAGGATTTGGCAACATCTAGTGGTGTGGTTGCAGATTGCAACCAGCTGAGTATTCCTACGCTCTCTCCTACCTTTCTAAGACTGTGGTAACGTGAGCCGCCAAGTGCAAAACCGTGGTAACGTTGTTTGCCGGCCGTCCGTACCATAATAACACTACTTTAGGACCAATGGAAGTCAGACGGCTGTTGGCGGTACCACGGTTTTGCACTCTGCTGCTCACGTTACCGCAGTTTCACAAGCGTGTTGGAGAACTACGGTGGCCTTCAGGTAACGTAAAAATGTGAAAGGCTCTCTCTAGAGCCAGAGTTTGGTTTGTCCGTTCTAGAAACATGGTGGAGCAACATGGCGGACTCTGTGTAGAGGACCCGCTCCCTATGTAGATATGAAGGGCTCATTCAAAGCTAACGAAAACTGAAATTATTCTTAGTTTCAAGTGATTACTATACAGTGAGTTTTCCATTTTTTAGTGCTGTCCGAATGTATATATGACAATTATTATATCCTACATAGTGGACTGAATGTATCCCACAATGCACCGTGAAAAGTAGTAGACAATGATGTTATTAACTGAGCACTATATACCATCATGCATTGCGCTGAAGGAAAATAGCAGACGGACGAGAGGAAAGAGAGCAGCGTTATTAAGACGAATCCATGAGTTGTGGTGCAAAATTTTTTTATTTAATGTGAGCAGAGCAGCGCATCACACACAAAAATACATATCAGTATTTATTATGGATGGACTACCAGCAGCAGCAGACGCTAATCTGTCACGTTTTAATTGTGCGACAGCAATGATGTCGCTGAGAAAATGACCCGGTTAGTGAGTAGGGAGTAGTGAATGAGTGACACAACCCATTTCTGCTAATACATCCCCCGAAATGTTACACACTGTTCCTTTAAATCAACATTATATCTTCACAAAGACATTACACACAACTGTTATTGTATTGTGTCATACTTTGTCTTCTCCCTGTACTTCACATTATACAGTGTAGTGGCGCCCCCTAGAGGTTCCTGGATTTATTGCCCTTGCTTATGTTATTTTTTATAGATTATGAGAACTTTATGCTCAATATAGCTGAAATGATTAGTCGATTAATTGATTAGTTTATAGGCAGAAAATTAATCTGACTCTATTTTGGTAATTGCCTCATCGTTTCTTTATTTTGTAGTGTGGTAATTTGACTTTTTTTTATTTTTGGACCATTTGTAAACATAAGCCTGGGACATTTCATACACCAATTAATCAATTAATAGAGAAAATAATTGGTTGATTTATATATCTAACACTGCTGTATTCTCTCCTGTATCTTCTCTCTTTACAGGTATAGTAGGTGACTGGAGAAACCATTTCACACCCGAGCAATTAAAGACGTTTGATGAAGACTACGAAAAGCAAATGAAGGATGTCAACATACCATTCAGGACCCACATCTGACGAGCTAAATACCAAAACAAAAAAATAATACTAATATTTTTTGAGCCTTGATGTTAAGCACTAATCACTGTGCCTCTTGATTTGTAGATACGGAGGAAAACCATCCAAATGTACGTTTAAAGGATCAATAAAAATGGGCTCTACAATACAAGTACATGAGTTTGTAATCATCACTTTATTGCAGCTTATCACGTAAACTATATATATATAAATGGAGCAAATACGATTAAAAAAAATATTTTTATAAAACGGTCACCATATCCTGACAGTAGTGCATGAGACAGGTAATCTGAAAAAAATCATGTGTCCTCCTGTGTCCTCCTGTGTCCTACGGTGTCCTCCGGTGTCCTCCTGTGCTCCTAATGGTATATGTAAGATTTCACAGACTGGAGGAAAACAACCAATCAGAGCCGAGCTGGAGCCTGCCATCTCTGAGCAGCTGTCAGTCGGTCACAAACTCTGATCAAGCAGTCAAACTAGGCAGCGCTGATCAAATATGAATCAATATTCTGTTACTGTAATGCCTATTTCTTTCATATAATGTTTTCAGAAACATCTTGTAGTGTACTGTTTAGCTGTAAAATGAGTAACCTCTCAATCGTCACACTGACACTGTAAAATAATAACAGAGGTCAGCATGCCCTTTAGTCACAACAGTGGGTCCAGTGCCAGGTCTGATTTTACTGCTTACTTGGCTGCCAATGTAACTTTGAATCAACCAACCAGAGGCTGTACATGCTGGTAAACTGTTCATGCTGTAAACCTGCATTTTGTACTGTAAACTTTAACACACTGCATCTGTGTATGTTTTGTAATTTCCTTTTGCTTATTTCCTCATGTTATCTCTTTAAATCTCCTCGCAAAACTCTCTCAAAAACATCCTGTCTGCATGTTTAATTCCTTTCAGACCGAGTCATTACTGTTAAGCTACAGCTCTGTCCGGCCTGATTGCAAATAATGTGTTTTTTTAATAATTATTTCTCTGTTCACTTTTGTAAATTCACACGTAAACAAACTACAGTTTAGACTTTTCATCTAACTTTGCTCAAAATTCAAGCTTCAGGTTGCTTTAAATTCTAATGAGGTTCTGCACTCTATTCTACAAAGATAGAAAAAGGGTGACAAGGATGTTTAAACACTGATCAAGGAGGAGCCTCAGGGCCGATGCTAGCTGTTTGGTGCCCTGAGGAACAAATGGTGTAACCTACAAAAGCAACTCAAAAAGTAAATATTTGACAAAGGAGGACCAAAAGCTAGCTGAGAGAGGAGCTGCGGAAGACAGGACATCAGGAAGAACCAACATACCGGCTTCTCTTGAGCCCTTTTACAATCAAATTTTGGCTCCTGATTCTTGACTGATTTTTCTCGACTAACGCAACTTTTGTCAGTCATGTCGGAGGAAGAACAGTTGTCCTTCACCGAAGCCATTCTGAAGGCGAGCCCATCCCTCACCCGCTTCCCTCTCATCTCCATCAAAGGGGTTCCTCTAAAGAGCTACATCGCCGACAA
Organism: Sebastes fasciatus; assembly: GCF_043250625.1. NCBI lineage: Eukaryota > Metazoa > Chordata > Actinopteri > Perciformes > Sebastidae > Sebastes > Sebastes fasciatus. The sequence continues at coordinate 13,703,965 of NC_133814.1, forward strand.
CTGGGACGACATCTGGGCTTTCAGTCCTGACCCCTCAGACGTCCTCATCGCCACCTACCCCAAAGCAGGTACTTCAGTTCAGGTCTACGTGAGTAATCAGTTTTGGACGGGCCCTAATTAAAGCTGCGAGCAGCGATGAACGGGCCCTCGCCCCTCCTCGCGGGTCGGGGTTGCTGGCGGGACGCCGACCGACGCGGCCGGGCACCGTGAAACCGAAACTCTGACGAGCGCCATGACGCCTGCCGCAAGGCTCTACGACAAGCGGTTCACGAGTTATGAAGGGGGGCGTGGCTAATGTGTAGGGGGCGGGGATAACAACACCAACTTAACAGGCACTCTCTGCTGAGTGATATAACACCTCCCACAAGACTCTACGACAAACGGATCATGAGTTATGAAAGGGGGCGGGGCTAATGTGTAGGGGGCGGGCATAACCTTCACCAATGAAACAGGCACTCTCTACTGAGTGATATGACACCTCCCACAAGACTCTACGACAGTGGTCTCAAACTCAATTTACCTGGGGGCCGCTGGAGGCAGAGTCTGGGTGAGGCTGGGTCGCATCAGGTATTCCACAAAAAAAGCTTTGTTAAAAAAAAAAACAATCTTCTCAAACGTCATTATTAACAGTTCTTTAACTTGAATGGGTTCTTCTGAACATGAACTGTCCTGAACATTAATGGAACATTGAAGAACATGAACGGTTCTTCTGAACATGGCCTCTATCGCGTCTCCCACTTTTCCTGAAATTGTCTGTGCTCGTCACCAACCTTTCTCTTCACTGCAGGCTTTGAAAAAGACATGATTGGGGCTGTGTGACAAGATATATATTCATTCCACTTGGTGTCACTCCGCAATAAAGTTGTGCCTGCTGTGTTTGTGTTGCTCTGCAATTACACCACCAAACCGCTAGTTGGCGGCGGCGTCTCTATGAGTTTCCTTCTTCTTCTTGTACTACAAACAGAAACTGAGCGGAGTTGGAGCTAATAACTGTTGAACCACAGAACTTTTACTGACATTACTGCAACGCCGAAAAGAGAAAATATATCTGAGTGGATTTGTGTGAACAAACATTGAAAAGATGGAGGCAGAGAGAAGTAGAACTTTCTGTGGTTGTCCGGGGTCCTGGCCGCTCAGCATCGCTGAGAGACTGGACCAATCACAGCTGTTGCGGTCTGCGTCGCCGCGACGTGTAGTTACATTTCTGGAGAGGTGCACGTCAGGCTACGGCGTCGATTCAACGCAGAAGTATAAATCAAGCTTTAATCAAGCTTATGCGATGTTACACGGGCGCCGCCACAGTTGTTGTGAAATGTTTCTCTGCTTGCATCAAGCCCGGCCGATTGCCCGTCCCCGGGAGCCATATACCCCACTGTGATTGGTAGGTTCGTTCAGCTCGGGCTCGCGCAACAAAGGGACCTTCAACGGCAAACTGCCATTCACATAAAACTCGCGGGTCGAGGGCGCCTGGTTAGCTCAGTTGGTAGAGCGGGCGCCCATGTAACAAGACTTGGTCCTGACCGCGGCGGCCCGGGTTCGAATCCGGCCTGTGGCCCTTTCCGCATCCACTCTCTCTCTCCCCCCTTTCCAAGACTCTATCCACTGTCCTGTCAATAAAAATGAAAAAATGCCCCCAAAAAAAACTTTATAAAAAACTTTATAAAAAAAAAAAAAATTTGCGGGCCGCACTAACATTAAACTTTCATATCAAGGTGGGGGCCACAAAATATCGTCTTGCGGGCCGCAATTGGCCCGCGGGCCGCGAGTTTGAGACCCCTGCTCTACGACAAACGGTTCATGAGTTATGAAAGGGGGCGGGGCTAATGTGTAGGGGGCGTGGCTATGACTATATTTTTGCATTTACATATAATCAGGACTGGACCCTTATCATACCTGAGAAATTTGGGGCAGATCGAACTATGTACAGTTGAGTTAGGGTTAACCCACTCTCTGCTGAGTGATATGACACATCCCACAAGACTCTACTATAAACGGTTCATGAGATATGAAAGGGGGCAGGGCTAACGTCTTGGGGCGGGGCTATGAGTATATTTTTTCATATACATGTCATCATGGTGGTCCACCATCATACCTGAGAGATTTGGGGCAGATCGGACTATGTACAGTTGAGTTACAATAACTGCCTGTTTCATGGCGAATGGCTCAAAATGGCCGCCACGCCACGATCAGGTCGTTAAGTGAACACTCACCATTTTGATAACTTTTCATCCTCAAGGTCTTAAGATGGTCCTGACCAAATTTCAACTCGATCTGATCAAATCTGTAGGAGGAGTTCGTTAAAGTACGCGGCCTACAAAACCCCCCAGAAATGGGCGAAAAATGGGCAAAATCGCACATAAAATTCAATATGGCTGACTTCCTGTTGAGTTTTGGGCATACCTCCAAGAGGCTTTTTTGTTTCTCTCCACATCTTACATCTGTCTACCAAATTTTGTACTTGTAGGTGAAACCGGAGCGCGGATATCAATTTTTCCATTTCATGGCGAATGGCTCAAAATGGCCGCCACGCCACGGTCAGGTCGTTAAGTGAAAACTCACCATTTTAATAACTTTTCATCCTCAAGGTCTTAAGATGGTCCTGACCAAATTTCAACTCGATCTGATTAAATCTGTAGGAGGAGTTCGTTAAAGTACGCGTCCTATAAAATGCTAAAAATGACATGAAATCCAATATGGCCGACTTCTGGGTGGGCGGAGCTAATGAAACCCAATGAGGAATATGTTTCAAATGATGAGTGGGATATGCATACCAAATTTCATGAATATCGGATCAACTTTGACAAAGTTACAATTTCAACGCGTTAGGGGGCGCTATGGAGCCGGCTAAACACGCAAAGCCCAATCGCTTTACATTCACGTAAAGTTTACGGGTGTCCATCGTTTTGCCAAGTTTCATGAGTTTTCGAGTATCCCAAGGGTGTCAAAGGCATGTTCAAAGGCTAAAAGACATAAGGGGGCGCTAGAGTGCCAACATGCCACGCCCAAGCAAAATTTCACCACTAAATCAAAGGAATTACGAGTTTGGATGTGCGTGTAAAGTTTCATGAGTTTTTGTGCATCCTAAAGTCCTCAAACATGTGTTCGTAAATTTTAAAAAAACGCAGGAAGTCCAGGATCGCTGACTTCCTGTTTGCCGAAAAAATCTCAAAATCATTTAATCCAGATATGAGGGCGTGAGCAATGACATACTTGAATTTCGTGAAGATCGAAGAAACTTTCTCTGAAAAACTGCGTACGTTAGGGGGCGTTATGGAGCCCCCTGGAGACACCCGAGTCCAGTCACTCCAGAACATTGAATTTCCCACCAGTTCTGACGCATACTCCACTTTTGGTGAGTTTTTGGGGATGGCTAAGGTCCCAAAAACGCGATCTCCCAGTGGAAAAATAATAATCCCCAGAAAAACAATAGGTTCCTTGCACTTCGTGCCAGGACACCGTTGGGTCCACGGTGTCCTGGCACGAAGTGCTCGGGCCCTAAAATCCCCAGAAAAACAATAGGTTCCTTGCACTTCGTGCCAGGACACCGTTGGGTCCACGGTGTCCTGGCACGAAGTGCTCGGGCCCTAAAATCCCCAGAAAAACAATAGGTTCCTTGCACTTCGTGCCAGGACACCGTTGGGTCCACGGTGTCCTGGCACGAAGTGCTCGGGCCCTAATAAGATTAATCATGTACATGTTTTTCTGTGTATAATTTTTCCAGGAGACCAAACAACACATTCCTCCAAAGCAAGACAAAACTCTCAGTTATAAAAGCACATAACTTTTGCCAGAAAATCTTCACAATTGAGCAATTCCAAAATAAAAACAGTTTTTGGACATCCATAACAGAAACTATAATTCACATCAATGTCTACCTTAAATCTTTTTTTTTAAACACAATTTTTAGCTGGATAGAATTTCCCCCAAATGGATGTGTTGTGGCTGTACCTTTTGAGTAATGTGAGAGAGTTTTGAAGCAGGCGTTTTGCTGGAGTTTACTATCTCTACACCTCAGAGCACTTTAGTCCCATGCTTGTGTACATTCAGGTGTCTGAATAGCTTAAGGACTTAACAGCAGTATAACACCAGTATTACTATGTCTACACCTCAGAGCATGTAGAAATACTCTGTTACAAGTAAGAGTCCTGCATTCAAAAGTAAAAGTGCAAAAATATTAGCATCTGAATACTTAAAGTACCAAACATAAAAGTACTCATTATGCAGAACAATGTATATTATTGTATTCTAATTATTGATGTTAAAACGAATTTGCGTTAACGCATTATTATCGTGTAAACTTTGACAGCCCACAAGCCCCCAGGAAGAGTGCCGGGCTTTGAAAACATTTTTTTTTCTCCTTTATATCTTATGATAGCAACATTTTATATTATCAAGGGAATTTACATTTGTGGATATGGAATTTAGCCATTATAATAAAAATAATAAGATTAAACATGTACACAAGTGTTTTTCTGTGTATCATTTTCCAGGAGACCAAACAAAACAAAAAGTAAGACAAAACTCTCAGTTATAAAAGTACAACTTTTGCCAGAAAATCTTCACAATTGAGCAATTCCAAAATAAAAACAGTTTTTGGACATCCATAACAGAAACTACAATTCACATCAATGTCTCCCTTAAATCTTTTTTTTTATACACAGTGTTTAGCTGGATAGAATTTCCCCAAAATCCTCAAGTTTGTCCTTTCAAGGTGGTGATTTCAGTAAAATTGTCAGAAAGCGGAAAAGACACAAAAGAACTCACTTCTAGGAGTTAATGTGTTGGTTATTTTGGTGAGGATGTAAGGGGGGGTTTCTCCTCAAACTGGTGAGATTCAATACATGGAAAGTATCCTATTCCTTCCACTCAGTGTTAATTTGTGTTTTTGGGACATAAGGGACCACATGGACCCAGGAGATAGTCGACCTGCTCCTTCACAACGGAGATGCTGAGGCCTGCAGGCGAGCCCCAATGCCCATCCGCTTTCCTTTCCTGGAGAATTTCTATCCACCACCCATCCCCTCAGGTGTGTATTTAGGTGGTTATGTTTGTATGTGTGTGATTGTATTGACCATCTTTAATTACAGACGTAGGCAAAGTTGTTGGTACCCTTCCGTTAAAGAGAGAAAAACCCACAAAGGTCACTGAAATAACTTGAAACTGACAAAAGTAATAATAAATAAAAATTTACTGAAAATGAACTAATGAAAATCAGACATTGTTTTTGAATTATGGTTCAGCAGAATCATTTTAAAAAACAAACTAATGAAACTGGCCTGGACAAAAATGATAGTACCCGTAACTTAATATTTTGTTGCACAACCGTTTGAGGCAATCACTGCAATCAAGTGATTTCTGTAACTCTCAATGAGACTTCTGCACCTGTCGACAGGTATTTTGGCCCACTCCTCGTGAGCAAACTGCTCCAGCTGTCTCAGGTTTGAAGGGTGCCTTCTCCAGACTGCATGTTTCAGCTCCTTCCACAGATGTTCAATAGGATTTAGATCAGGACTCATAGAAGGCCACTTCAGAATAGTCCAATGTTTTGTTCTTAGCCATTCTTGGGTGTTTTTAGCTGTGTTTTGGGTCATTATCCTGTTGGAGGACCCATGACCTGCAACTGAGACCAAGCTTTCTGACACTGGGCAGCACATTTCGCTCCAGAATGCCTTGATAGTCTTCAGATTTCATTGTACCCTGCACAGATTCAAGACACCCTGTGCCAGATGCAGCAAAGCAGCCCCAGAACATAACCGAGCCTCCTCCATGTTTCACATTAGGTACAGTGTTCTTTTCTTTGGATGCTTCATCTCTTCGTCTGTGAACATAGAGCTGATGTGACTTGCCAAAAAGCTCCAGTTTTGTCTCATCTATCCAAAGGACATTCTCCCAGAAGCTTTGTGGCTTGTCAATATGCATTTTGGCAAATTCCAGTCTCGCTTTTTTATGATTTGGCGTCCTCCTCGGTTGTCTTCCATTAAGTCCACTTTGGCTCAAACAGTGACGGATGGTGCGATCTGACACTGATGTACCTTGACCTTGGAGTTCACCTCTAATCTCTTTGGAAGTTGTTCTGGGCTCTTTGGTTACCATTCGTATTATCCGTCTCTTCGATTTGTCATAAATTTTCCTCTTGCGGCCACGTCCAGGGAGGTTGGCTACAGTCCCATGGACCTTAAACTTCTGAATAATATGTGCAGCTGTAGTCACAGGAACATCAAGCTGCTTGGAGATGGTCTTATAGCCTTTACCTTTAACATGAAGGTCTATAATGTTCTTTCTGATCTCCTGAGACAACTCTCTCCTTAGCTTTCTGTGGTCCATGTTCAGTGTGGTACACACCATGATACCAAACAGCACAGTGACTACTTTTCACCCTTTAAATAGGCAGACTGACTGATTACAAGTTTGAAGATACCTGTGATGCTATTTACAGGACACACCTTAGTTTAACATGTCCCTATGGTCACATTATTTTACATCTTTTCTAGGGGTACCATCATTTTTTGTCCAGGTCAGTTTCATTAGTTTGTTTTTTAAAATGATTCTGTTGAACCACAATTCAAAAACAATGTCTGATTTTCATTAGTTCATTTTCAGTAAATTTTTATTTATTATTACTTTTGTCAGTTTCAAGTTATTTCAGTGACCATTGTGGGTTTTTCTCTCTTTAACGGAAGGGTACCAACAACTTTGCCTACGTCTGTAAGTGCATCGTCAAGTGCACTTTGTGTCCACTAGTTTTTTCTAAAACTTAAGCTATCTTTTCCAAATACATCATCCATCTAGGTCTGACTGTCAGAACTCAAATCCAATTCCTGGAGGCATGTTTTCATTACAGTTTGTTTCTACCATCTTAAACAGGGTCAATAAACTAGTAACCCATAAACATTTCACGCAGTGCCAAAATGCCTAACCTGACCGACGGACAGGCTGTGTAAATGTCACGTAGGATTTAATAATTTACCCAGTAAAAATAGGGAGTAAGTTAAAGAATCTTGGGCTCCAGGCCCCTGCTGACCCACATCAATGGGGCTTATAGCAACTGATAACGCCTATTTAATGGCCTGATAACAGTGGAATCCAGTGGTCTTGGAGACCCGTGCTGCTCTTCCCCAGATTTTAAAGAACCTGAACAAACTGGAGCCCAAGACTCTTTAACTCCTTACTTTTACTGTAAATTATTAAATCCTACATCCCCTTGACATTTACATAGCCTGTCCGTTGGTCAGGTTAGGCATTTTGGCACTGAGTGAAATGTTTATGGTTTACTAGTTTATAGAAAAAAGCTGTAATGAAAACATTCCTCCAGGAATTGGATTTGAGATCTGACAGTCAGACCTAGATGGAGGATTTTTAATAGCCTGCCAACAGTCTAGTTGGCTGCCAAGACACAAGTATACAAGAAAAATAGTTGAAGTAAAAATGTATTATACTCTAAAATATACCGTAAACGAAAGAAAAGTGATTGGTTTCCAAATAATTGGATCCCACTCCCAGCTGTGTGTGAACTCTGCCCTTGTGTATATTTGGGGAGAACAGAGTTGGTCGTCACCCTTTTTACTTTCATTTGAATCCCTCAAAAACTGTATCCTTAATAGACTCCGTTTAAATGTGTAATAAAAGCATAACATGTCAGGCAGAAATGGAGTGACCTTACTCTCCTTAAGCTTATTCTAAAGATATGGTCTGTCAAATATGTCTTGTGCTCTTGTGACAACATTGAGGGTTGGTCCTATGTTATTTTAATGGGGAAAATAAAACATGGAGGCAATCTTAAGAATGAATTTAAAAAGTGAAATTTCATTGAAATACAACAACCTAAATCTCCTGCATCAAGAGAAAAATCATTCCCTTAAGTGCATTTTTTATTCTTATATAATAATACTCAACTCATCCTTATGTCAGTCACTCACTATCAGTCACATGTGACAACCAACCCCAAAGAGAACGTGACAAGCATCCCCAACTGGGATTTTTTGCTAGCGACTAAGCTAACAACCACATGTAGCCTAGAAAAAATCTAAACTCTAGCTAAACACATGGTGTTAAAGCCTAAAAGAGAAACAGAAGAGCTGGATATTTACATTTTGGCATGTAAAACATTAAAAGTCCTCTCACCTAATGTCAAGTGTCTTTACTCTTGAAATGACCCTGTAGGTGACCTCTGACCCCAATTCTGAAAATTTCAGTACCAACATTTTTTAACAGCGCCCTCTAGGGAGCAAGATCTAATGAACTGAATCTGTATACTCCAACGCTCTGAAGAAGGCTCCTTGCTGAAACGCATAAGCGTATGTCTATTGTGATGTGAGCCAATTAAACAAGTGAAATGCTAGTATTTTGTCCTCCTTGATGGATGCTTATTGGATTTTTGGTCCCATTGGTGAAGTGCAACCTCCTGTACCAAAACATACCATAGGACAAGTCTGTACAAACAGTTAAAACAGGATGATAAAATGAATCAAAGTCCAGCAATAACAATAAGCAGGGAATCTAAAAGTCCAATTAAAAAGAGGGGAATTAATGTTCAACCACTGGCCGTCCACCCGTGTTGTGGCCGGACTCCTTGCCAGGGTTGTGTCTAGAAGGTAACAGGTGTTCTGTAATTGTGAAACTCTCGCAAGATGGTTAAGGTTCGGCATTGACATCGAATAGTTAAAGTTAGGATAGGGCGTCGGGCAGCGAGTCTTGCAAGAGTTTTTTGCAATTTCAGGGTTACCTTCTAGACACGACCATGTGCAAAATGCAGGCGAGGCAATATTTGAACTGAAAAAGTCCACCCGAATGCGAAGATGTGAATTTGCTTCGATACAGGAAGCACATTTTTTTCACCCCTTAGATCGCATAGAATGGAAGTGAACGGGAGGCGAATGTTAATTTTGCACGGGTGAGCGTGCCTTTCTGCAGCTGCAGGGAGTTTCTGATTGCACGAGTCAAAGGGCAGAGTGAGCTCTAAAATATATACCTGGTTTAAAAATCATCCATTCTTAAAACATGCAATAAACAAATAAAAACTATCAAAGACAAAAAGAAAACCACCTCCTGAGTTGGCTACCTTGCTAGATGCTTGACTATGCTAGTTGGCTAACTTTGTCTTTTTGTCTGGTGCTAGGAAGTTATTTTTCTGGAAATGGCGGCCTACGAGGGTTGATGGTAGCAACTTAGACTTTAAGAAAAAGCTAATATGACATTTTCAGAAATATGTTTGTTAATTAATATCTTGTTAATCAGTTGACGGTCATAAAGCAGCTGTAGTCCATCTCTGTGCATTAGTGGGACTTACACATAAGCATTACATGGAATCTGAAATAGTATGTAAAAGTGTGTTTCAACTCTTTCATATATCCTCTCTCCTGAACTTCTTTCAGGTCTTGATCTTCTGAAGACCATGGATCCTCCAAGAATTATCAAGACACATCTTGCTTTCCACTTGGTGCCTCCTGCATTTTGGGAAAACAAGTGCAAGGTAAGACTTAACTGAGTCAACTGAGAGCAAAATCCTGCAGTGAATTTTATTGCTACTGCCACATTAAGTTACCCATTGTCTGCATTGTTGTAAATCATTTTTATATGTCCCTCCTGATCGTGTGTACAGACTATCTACGTGGCACGCAACGCCAAAGACAACATGGTGAGCTACTACTACTTTGACCGTATGAATCTGACCGCGCCTGAGCCAGGACCCTGGGAGGGCTACATGCCCAAGTTCATGCGGGGAGAGTGTAAGTGGATTAAATCACATTCCTGAGTGTCATCTTACCTTCATTCAAACTGGTTATTTCTGTTTGCACAAAGCTTCTAACAGAACTGAACTACCACCACACTGGTACATTCACCCACTCCACCAGCCAGAAGCTCTCATGTATTTTAACAAATTTAAACATGTAAAAGAGGTGGATGACAAACCATGACACCTTAGAAGGTTTCCTTACCTCACTGTTTTTCCCTGTGAGAAACTTAGTATGCCTCAATGATCATGACAGGATTAGCAGCACCCTGCGAGGCTGCAGAGAGAAGGTGATGCCAATCAGAAGAAAATGTTCCTTCAGATCTACAAAAGAATTTCAACTGGTGTACTTTTATACTTACATTTCAATCCTGTTGCAAATGCTCAGGTATAGTATATCAAATGGTTGATATCAACCATATCCACTCTCTATTGAGGCAATTTTACTAAAGGCTAATCATTAGCTATTGCTTTGCAGATCAGAAAGAGATTAATAACATCTTTTGGGTTGCCAGATTGTGAAAAATCCCTTCAACTGGTATTTAACCTGCTGCAGCATCACACTTGTTTTGATTTTTGTAGTTCTTTAAAGGTGCTAAATACGATGTCCAGAGCATTAATATAGCTGCAAACAACTATTTGCTATGTAAAGATATAGATGAGTAATGCCTACCTGAGCAGAGAATGAAGTCACCTTCCCTCTGTGTGTGTTGTAATCAGAGCTTCTCCGTGCTTTGTTGACATCGCCGGGCCCGCCAGACATGCTTTTAGTGCATATGGGTGTGCCCCACTGCGTAACTCACGGCCGCCGCTCTGCACTGCTCTCATACGGCGGTTACAGCTGATAACGCCGTCCATACCGACTGCATCGTCGCAGAGGCGTAGCTCCCACCCTCTGGTTCCCCCCAGGTTAACACCGTTATCTCTGTCAGCACTGTCAGCGCTGTTAGCACCGTTAGCCGCGAGCTGCCCGGCTTAGCCGTCGCCATGTTGAGAGCCGTTGAGAGGCAATAGAAATGCTCCCAATCCTGTATTTAGCATCTTTAATTCATGGAACAAAATCTATTTATTAGCAACTTACTAACATGTGCAACTGTAGACCTATGCTGCAGACCTTGTTGCAAATTTGTAAAAAAAAAAAAAAAAAAAAAAAGATTTATTAATGACACAACCTGGCAACCCAAAAGCCAATGACTTATAATTGATATATAAAGATAAATATATTTATTAATATTATTAAAACATTTGTAACAACTTAAAACCTTCTACAGTACTGGGAGTAATATGAATATATATATATGAATTCTGTTTCTACAGTGGCATGGGGCTCCTGGTACGATCATGTGAAAGGTTACTGGCTGGAGAGAGAGAAGAAGAATATCCTTTACCTCTTCTATGAGGACATGAAAGAGGTACAGAGAACGTATGCACCTAGTATTACCAAAAGCATGTTGTACATACATACTCTTACCTCATATTTACTTCCCCAGAATCCTCGGCGTGAAGTGGAGCGCATCATGAGGTACCTGGACTTGTCGATCTCTGATGAGGTCATCAGCCAGATTGTGGAGCTCACGTCCTTCAAGATCATGAAGGAGAACCCGATGACCAACTACTCCTTCATGCCAGTACCTATGTTTGATCAGACCATCTCCCCCTTCATGAGAAAAGGTGCATCAGTCTGCTAAAAGATCCCCCGAAATGCTACACACTGTTCCTTTAAATCAACATTATAAGCTTCACAAAGACATTACACACTACTCTGTTATTGTATTGTGTCATATTTTGTCTTCTCCCTGTACTTCACATTATACAGTGTGGTGGCGCCCCCTAGAGGTTCCTGGATTTGCTAAATTTGCTCTTGTTTTTTTTTTAAGTTTATGAGAACTTTATGCTCAATATAGCTGAAATGATTAGTCGATTAGGCAGAAAATTATTCTGAAACAATTTTCTATTTATGGTTTTTCTTTATCTTGTAGTGGAGTAATTTGATTTTCTTTAATTTTGGATTATTTGTAGACATCAGCTTGGGACATTTCATAAACCAATTAATCAATTAATCGGGAAAATAATTGGCAGATTAATCGATAAGGAAAATATTCATTAGTTGCCCTACTGTTCAACAATAGATGCTTTTAGGGAAAGAACTTGCTTCTCAGTTATTTGCCAATCACAACATATAAAGTAATTGATTTATATATCTAACACTGTTGTATTCTCTCCTGTATCTTCTCTCTTTACAGGTATAGTAGGTGACTGGAGAAACCATTTCACACCCGAGCAAACAAAGACGTTTGATGAAGACTACAAAAAGCAAATGAAGGATGTCAACATACCATTCAGGACCAACATTTGACGAGCTAAATGCCAAAACAAAAATATTTTTTGAGCCTTGATGTTAAACACTGTAATCACTTTGCCTCTTGATTTGTAGATACGGAGGAAAACCATCCAAATGTACGTTTAAAGGATCAATAAAAATGGGCTCCACAATACAAGTACATGAGTTTGTAATCATCACTTTATTGCAGCTTATCACGTAAACAATATATAAGACCAAAAGTGTTGTGACTGAGTGGACGCGCCCAGTTTCTGTCATGAGACCTCCAACAGAGTCTGCTGACATCATGGAGCCTGTAGAGGATATTTTAATACTTTATAGACAGGGATACTTCCCTTCATTTGGATTAAATCTCCTTTCTTATATAGAGGCTATGTTTATGTAGATTTTTTTGACAACTTTTATTGTTTTTTTGTACATTTTCCTGTTTTCTCCTCTCTCTTCTATTGGTTGGCTCACTATGGCTTCCCCTCTTTGGTTTATAGCTTCCTATCTCTCTCTTCTCCACCTCGTTCTCTCCAACCCATAAGATCCTTTTTTTTCTACATCTCTATTTCTCTGTACCTGATAAAGAGAAAATGGATAAATCAGAGTGGGAAAGGACGCGTAATTTGGTCACTTAAACTAAGTTTGCAGACAAACACATGATCATTACTACGTCAAAGTGTGAGAAAGTTCCCCAAAAATTCAACTAATCTCACTAAGAAAGCATGATGTAATCTATAACATAACCTCTAACTTCAGAGTAATTGCTTAAATGTAATGAAAGCGGCAAGCAAACTAAGGTGGTGGAGTCAGAGGCAGTTTGATGATCATGTTTGTAGCACCTTTGTTAATCAAACCATCAAAACAAGGGTGAGAGGCTTACTTGGCCTAAAAAACAAAAGACTGCTGCAGGGTGGGAACATAACATGAAAAATCCCAAGAAGCAGGTGTACTTGTATGACACTGTGGTGGCATCAGCCGTTTTTTATGGAGTGGTCTGCTGGGGCAGCAGCATCTCGGCTGCGGACAGGAAGAGACTAGACAGAGTGATCAGGAAGGCCAGCTCTTGAGGTGGTGGGAGAGAGGAGGATGATGGCTAAACTGTCATCCATGATGGAGAATGACTCCCACCTCATGCAGGACACCATCTCAGCACTGGAGAGCTCCTTCAGCGACAGGCTGCTCCGCCCAAAGTGTGTGAAGGAGCGCTATCACAGGTCCTCCACCTCCTGCAGCTGTCAGACTCCACAACCAGCACTGCTCCCAGTAGACCACTTACACACCAAAAACTGACAATAACCTGATTTTTTCAGGTGGAAATTCATTTAATTCTCACTGTGCAATATCATTTTCCACTTGTGTAATTTTATTAATAGTCTGTTTATTGTGTCATAAATTACAGAAGTACTGGTCTGAAATACTATGTGAAATGGAAAAGATATTTGATAAGGATTTAGAAATTAATCCAATGTCCTTGATTTTAGGAATCCAATACACACAAAACTACTGCAGCCAACAAAAGGTTATATAACATTCTTACATTTGCTGCAAGAAAAAATCTATCACTACAGTGGATTAGTGATAAGAACCCCTCTGTCCAAGGCTGGCGAAAAGTGATATTTGAGATGGTCCCTTTGGAATATCTCACAAATATTCTATATGCCAAAGTAGATCAGCTCTACAATATTTGGTCACCCTATCTGAATTATATTGGACCTGATCTCTCCTCCATTATCTCACAAGGAGTCTCCTGAACATGAACTCATATATCCTGTGACTTCACTGCACTATGGACCATTTCCTATGACCTCCTATATATATATATATTTTTTTTTTTATCTGAGCTGTACCAGTTTTTTTTTTTTTTATTATTATTCTTATTATTGTGTTTGTGAAAATAAGAAAACCCAATAAACATATTATTAAAAAATAGTCTGTTTATTGTCAATACTGTATATACTGCTCCTATTTTTATACTTCCTTCTATTTAAATGGTTCATATTTTGTTACACTTTGTTTAGCTCTTTTTTTTTTACTGTGTTGGCTGATGCATCTTGTTTTTTGCACTATCCCCTTTGCTGCTGTACACTGCAAATTTCCCCACTGCGGGACTAATAAAGGAATATCTTATCTTATCTTATCTCTTATCTTATCTTACTGAAAGTTAACCTCTGATATCACCAGAGGTTGGACGGTGGTTGCAGTGTGGGCTTCAGACACAGTCAGCGTCGTGGTAGCCATTGAGTCCTGAGTGGAGTCCAGAGTGGTTGTCTCCGTTTCTAACATAATACTACCGTAAAACCTGTAAAAGAGAAGAAAGATATTTTTACCAACTTCTTCAGAGACACCCCAGACAAAAACCTTGTTTTCATGCACTGATCAATTTTTAGATTTTTGGCTATTTTGCTTTCCATAAAATGTCTTCTTTCAGACTAGTGGAAAGAAAACATCCAAAATACACATTCAGGTGTTTATTTTACTACACTTTGTAGATTTATCCTAATTAACATAAAGTCAACATTAGATTATGACTCATTTACATATTCAAACATAAAATGTAGGAAAACCTGTTATACAAAAAAAAAGTAAGTAATCAACTGGGGAAGTTTCATGGTACCTGATTGTTTGCACACCCGGCAATATTTGCACTATCTGTTTATATCATGTTTATTTTTGTTTATAGCTTATATTGTATATTGGTAGAGATTAAATTGTTTAATTCTTATTTTATTCTAACGTTTTTATCTATTCTTTTGTTATTATTATACTGCTTATTTGCACCAACTAAACCAAAGCAAATTCCTATTGTATACCTCTTACACCTGGCAATAAACACGATTCTGATTCTGATTCTGATTCTGATGGTGATATCTAGTAGTTAAAATGTTTTACCTCATGTATGGACTTTTACAATACCTTTAATGGACATTTTCTCAAAATGATTTGCTCTGAGCCATAAATCTCCACTTCAGCAGCACTTACATACACCAATCTTTCCAGTTTCATTCCTATCTATATTCTGAAGGTTTTTTACCATACAGTCTATGGTTTTCACATAGGTTTTTTTCATATATCATTCATGGCCTGATTTTTTAAATTTATTTATTTATAATTTTTTTTGTCATTTCATTTTTATGGCTGTTGACAGTATTTTCTGATTTATGGAAAGATAATAAATAACAAATTCCTTCTGCAAAACCTTTGACTCTTATATGTCAACAAAATGAAACAAGAATTTTGAACCTGGCTTAGTAATAGTGTTTGATTTCAATTCAAACCTGATTTCTTTTTAGTTTTAGAGGGTATAATTTAAATTTGGTTTCATAGGCTATTTATTCTCATTATTATCTACCCAAGATCTTCCTCGTTGTCAGTATTTTGGTTAATTTTGTAAAAAGAAATTTAATGAAAACTTGAGCAAAGAGGTAAAAAAATGAAACACCAAAGTATGGTTTACATTGCGTACTACCTTGCCATTTGCAAGTGCCTTCCTCATTTCAAAAATCTGAACACTGGATAAGTGTTCAGATTTTTATTCTGGAAATGTATGCAAATTAGCACATATTTAATAAGATCATGTCTCACTTTTAATGCAAAAAATAATTGGCTTAATGTAAGTAATCAAGAGGGGTAGTTTCATGGTGATATCTATTGATTAAATGTTTTACTCTATTCACCTGTAGTGTCTTCCTTTAAATTCATGTAATCATTCAGCAATGGTCTTCCCAGAAGTATGGGATTATACTTACATATATGCCATTGCATTTACTGACATTTGACTTTGTACAATATTCCAAAATATATGGATTTTAAATTTATATCTGAGGTAAAGGCTGAGTTGAGCTGTTTCCACCTCACTCCTATTTATTTCCCCCAGCGACTTGTCTCCAGAATATCAACTTCAAATGCAATGTATGTCCACTAGCTGTTGCTAAAACTCTGTGTATTTTGTGCTTCTCAGCCCATATGCAGAGTTATCAAGTTTCACAGTACAATGCCAGCATCAGGTTACCAGTTCTCTCTATTGTTTGTGTAAATCCTGTCTTCATCTCTCTCACCTGATTGTGTGTAAAGATACTTGGCACGCAATGCCAAAGACAATCTGGTGAGTTACTTAGACTGTATGAATCTGGCCCAGCCTGAGCCTTGGGCTACATGCCCAAGTTCAAGCGAGCAGAGTGTAAATAGATTAAATCACATTCCTGAGTTACCTTCTATCAAACAGGTTATTACTATTTGTACAAAGCTTTTAAAAAAGATAGTAGAATTTTTTTTATTTCTTCACCTCACTGTTTTACTTAGTGATACTTACCATGCTCCAGTGGCCATGAGGAGTTCAGCAGCACCCTGCAAGGCTGCAGACTGCAGTAAATGCCAACCAGAGGTGAACAAAATGTTCACCAGAAAACAAAAGAATTTCATGTGTATTCTTTGGGGTTTTTCATTTCAACTGCACCTTTTGTATGTATATATGCTACAGATGTTTACATTTCAACTGCAGTTTATTCCTTTGTGCATATTTATTCCACTATTTATTTATCACTTGTATATAGAGCCAATACAACTCAGTAAACGTGCAATATCTGAAGTGTAATATCTTAGTGTTTTTGTAGGTCAAGCAAATACATATTTTCTATTTATAATATATGTCTTCTTTATTTGTATTGCTGTTTGATGTGTGCATTGTCAGGATTTCTACTTAAAGCAGCAGTGGGTAGAAATGGAGCAAATTTATTTTTATAAAACAGTCACTATATCCTGACAGTAGTGCATGAGACAGGTCATCTGAAAAAAAATCATGTGTCCTTCTGTGTCCTCCGGTGCTCCTAATGGCATCTGTAAGATTACACAGACTGGAGGAAAACAACCAATCAGAGCCGAGCTGGAGCCTGCCGTCTCTGAGCAGCTGTCAGTCACTCATGAACTCCGATCAAACGGTCACACTAGGCAGCGCTGATCAAATATGAATCAATATTCTGTTACTTTAATGCCTATTTCTTTCAAAAAATGTTTTCAGAAACATCTTGTAGTGTACTGTTTAGCTGTAAAATGAGTAACCTCTCAATCGTCACACTGACACTGTAAAATATTAACAGAGGTCAGCATGCCCTTTAGTCACAGCAGTGGGTCCAGTGCCAGGTCTGCTTTTACTGCTTACTTGGCTGCCAATGTAAATTTGAATCAACCAACCAGAGGCTGTACATGCTGGTAAACTGTTCATGCTGTAAACCTGCCTTTTGTACTGTAAACTTTAACACACTGCATCTGTGTATGTTTTGTAATTTCAAAACTTGTTTCCTTTTGCTTATTTCCTCATGTTATCTCTTTAAATCTCCTTGTGTTAAAGTTTACAGTACAAAAGGCAGGTTTACAGCATGAACAGTTTACCAGCATGTACAGCCTCTGGTTGGTTGATTCAAATTTACATTGGCAGCCAAGTAAGCAGTAAAAGCAGGAAATTGAGAGGGAATTCCTGGAATGTATTTTTTAAACAAACTGCTTCTGGCTCAACTTTCATGTCTAGCTGCACGTCTACATAATGTAAAACGTTCCTATACTTTGCAAGCTTATAAAAGCTATCTTTAAGTTATCTTTTACTGACATTTTTACTGTAAAAGTTTGGGTCTAAATGTTTCAGCTGGAGAGTGTCAACATGTTTTCTGTCTCTCACAAAAAAAGATCTTATTAATAAGAAACATTGACACAGATTCAAGCCTCATTTGTTGAGCAATGTTCAATCAATCTTTTGTACTGTTGGTGTGTGATTGTAGTTTGCCTCCCTGTGGTGTTGTAAGACCCGCCCTTGTTCCTTCCTCAAATTACAGTTTAGATAGTATTGTGAGCAAAAGTGGAAGTCATACGTAACTGGGAATGTTACATAAGGGCACTTTAGTGTAGGTCTGCCTGTGCAAATTCCAGTGATCGCAGAAACAGAAGAACCTGGTACAAGGAGCACTCAGACGGCCAGGTTACAAAGATAGAAAGAGGGTGAAGAGAAACACATTTTCTGAAGCACTTAGGCTTCAGCGGGGAGTTAAGGGGGGATTGTTTTGTCAGATGTTGGAGAGGATTGAGGCTGAAAAACCAGAAGACAACATCAAGAGGAGACCAAACTAATCAATTCCTGGCTGGTAGTCGCATAGAAGAGATAATGAATGAGTGACAGGATGTTTAAAAACTGATCTAGGAGGAGGATATTTGCAGATTGATGGGATCTATGGTGTAGCCTACAAAAGCAACTCAAACCGGGAATATTTGACAAAGGAGGACCAAAAGCCAGCTGAGAGAGGAGCTGCTGAAGACAGGACATCAGAAAGAACCACCGTACCGGCTTCTCTTGAGCCCTTTTACAATCAAATTTTGGCTCCTGATTCGTGGTTTTCTCGACTAACTCAACTTTTGTCAGTCATGTCGGAGGAAGAACAGTTGTCCTACAGCGAAGCCATTCTGAAGGCGAGCCCCTCCCTCACTCGCTTCCCTCTCATCCCCATCAAAGGGGTTCCTCTCATGAACCACATCGCCAACAACTGGGACGACATCTGGGCTTTCCGTCCTGACCCCTCAGACCTCCTCATCGCCACCTACCCAAAAGCAGGTACTTCAGTTCACAACAAAGTTTTTAGCTGGATAGAATTTATGAATACATTTCCTTAACTTTATAGAGTGGTGCAGAGATGACGTATTTGTGTAGAAGCTGCTGTATTTGCCGAATTGGGAGTGAGAATGTGTTTGCAGAACATGATGAGCACCTGAAGCTGACAAAAACAAACAAAAAAACATTGAAAAAGTAAATTAACTAGATCAAGCAAACCAGTAACCATTTCAGACCTATCCTCTTGAAGAGTGAGGGCTAACATTCAAATTGATATGAATTTCTTCCAGAAAAGCAATAAAGGGGAACCGAATTCCCCCCAAATCCTCAAGGTTGTCCTTTCAAGGTGGTGATTTCAGTGGAATTCTCACAAAGCTGAAAAGACACAAAAGGACTCATTTCTAGCAGTTAATGTGTTGGTTATTTTGGTGAAGATGTAAGGGGGGGATTTCTCCTCAAACTGGTGAGATCCAATACATGGAAAGTATCCTATTCCGTCAACTCAGTGTTCATTTGTGTTTTTGGGACATAAGGGACCACATGGACCCAGGAGATAGTCGACCTGCTCCTTCACAACGGAGATGCTGATGCCTGCAGACGAGCCCCAACACCTGTCCGCAGTCCTTTCCTGGAGATATTCTCCCCACCACCCATTCGCTCAGGTGTGTATTTAGGTGGTTATGTGTGTGATTGTATTGACCAGCTTTAATTAAGTCCATCTTCAAGTGCACTTTGTGTCCACTAGTTTTTCCTAAAACTTTAGTTATCTTTTCCAAATACGTCCTCCATCTAGGTCTGACTGTCAGAACTCAAATCCAAAAGTGAAACTTAAAAGCAACATGTTCTAACATGTTGTAAAACTGACTGAAATGTCACATTTTGAACACAAACAAAAATATTTCTTTAGGTTTAGGCAAGAACAAACCAGTTAGTTAAGTTTAGGGAAAAACATTGTATTTTGGGTTAAAATAACGACAAACACAAAGACAACTACACATGTAGGTTTCACATGGGATGCAAACACTCCTGAGTGAAAACCCTGTGTTTTGTGTTCCATCCATCTCCAACCTCCACCACTAATGGAGTCTCACACTGTCTACGGCACCTCACTTCCACTCCTGTCATAATTACTACAGCCGAGGTAGCTGTTGTGTTCTTTTACACCTTCTTTCGATGATCTACCATGTGAAAAGCCTGCCATGATAAAACCTACTAGTGGGTGTAGTAGGCCCCTACTGACCCACATCTATGGGGCTTATAGCGACTGATAACGCCTATTTAATAGCCTGACAACAGTCTAATCGGCTGCCAAGACATAGATATACAAGAAAAACAGTTGACGTAAAAATGTATTTATACTCTAAAATATACCGTAAACGAAAGAAAAGTGATTGGTTTCCAAATAATTGGATCCCACTCCCAGCTGTGTGTGAACTCTGCCCTTGTGTATATTTGGGGAGAACAGAGTTGGTCATCACCCTTTTTACTTTCATTTGAATCCCTCAAAAACTGTATCCTTAATAGACTCCGTTTCAATGTGTAATAAAAGCATAACATGTCAGGCAGAAATGACCTCGACCTTACTCTCCTTAAGCTTATTCTAAAGATATGGTCTGTCAAATATGTCTTGTGCTCTTGTGACAACATCGAGGGTTGGTCCTATGTTATTTTAATGGGGAAAATAAAACATGCAGGCAATCTTAAGAATGAATTTAAAAAGTGAAATTTCATTGAAATACAACAACCTAAATCTCCTGCATCAAGAGAAAAATCATTCCCTTAGGTGCATTTTTTATTCTTATATAATAATACTCAACTCATCCTTATGTCAGTCACTCACTATCAGTCACATGTGACAACCAACCCCAAAGAGAACATGACAAGCATGCCCAACTGGGATTTTTTGCTAGCGACTAAGCTAACAACCACATGTAGCCTAGAAAAAATCTAAACTCTAGCTAAACACATGGTGTTAAAGCCTAAAAGAGAAACAGAAGAGCTGGATATTTACATTTTGGCATGTAAAACATCAAAAGTCCTCTCACCTCATATCAAGTGTCTTTACTCTTGAAATGACCCTGTAGGTGACCTCTGACCCCAATTCGAAAAATTTCAGTACCAACATTTTTTAACGGCGCCCTCTAGGGAGCAAGATCTAATGAACTGAATCTGTATACTCCAACGCTCTGAAGAAGGCTCCTTGCTGAAATGCATAAGCGTATGTCTATTGTGATGTGAGCCAATTAAACAAGTGAAATGCTAGTATTTTGTCCTCCTTGATGTATGCTTATTGGATTTTTGGTCCCATTGGTGAAGTGCAACCTCCTGTACCAAAACATACCATAGGACAAGTCTGTACAAACAGTTAAAACAGGATGATAAAATGAATCAAAGTCCAGCAATAACAATAAGCAGGGAATCTAAAAGTCCAATTAAAAAGAGGGGAATTAATGTTCAACCACTGGCCGTCCACCCGTGTTGTGGCCGGACTCCTTGCCAGGGTTGTGTCTAGAAGGTAACAGGTGTTCTGTAATTGTGAAACTCTCGCAAGATGGTTAAGGTTCGGCATTGACATCGAATAGTTAAAGTTAGGATAGGGTTTGGGCAGCGAGTCTTGCAAGAGTTTTTTGCAATTTCAGGGTTACCTTCTAGACACGACCATGTGCAAAATGCAGGCGAGGCAATATTTGAACGGAAAAAGTCCACCCGAATGCGAAGATGTGAATTTGCTTCGATACAGGAAGCACATTTTTTTCACCCCTTAGATCGCATAGAATGGAAGTGAACGGGAGGCGAATGTTAATTTTGCACGGGCGAGCGTGCCTTTCTGCAGCTGCAGGGAGTTTCTGATTGCACGAGTCAAAGGGCAGAGTGAGCTCTAAAATATATACCTGGTTTAAAAATCATCCATTCTTAAAACATGCAATAAACAAATAAAAACTATCAAAGACAAAAAGAAAACCACCTCCTGAGTTGGCTACCTTGCTAGATGCTTGACTATGCTAGTTGGCTAACTTTGTCTTTTTGTCTGGTGCTAGGCAGCGAGCAGGTGGAGTTATTTTGCTAGAAATGGCGGGCTACGAGGGTTGATGGTAGCAACTTAGACTTTAAGAAAAAGGTAAAAACATTTTCAGAAATATGTTTAGGCTATTTGCTTTCTTGTTGAGAGTTAGATGAGAAGATACCACTCTATGTCTGTACAGTGATGGAGCTACAGCTAGCATAAAGATAACTTGTTAATCAGTTGACGGTCATAAAGCAGCCGTAGTCCATCTCTGTGCATTAGTGGGACTTACACAAAACATAACATGGAATCTGAGATAGTATGTAAAAGTGTGTTTCAACTCTTTCTTATATCCTCTCCCCTGAACTTCTTTCAGGTCTTGATCTTCTGAAGACCATGGATCCTCCAAGAATTATCAAGACACATCTCCCTTTCCAATTGGTGCCTCCTGCATTTTGGGAAAACAAGTGTAAGGTAACTGAGAGCAACTGAGAGCAAAATCCTGCAGTGAATTTTATTGCTTCACACTGAACAATAGGGGATAAGGTTCGTGATACAATGCACGTAAATGGGGTGAGAGGTTAAAGGGTAACTTCGGTATTTTTCTACCCTATTGTTTTTGTGTCTAAAAAGCCCCTGCATGGTACGGTTCTGCTCGACTCGACTCACTTTTGGTGCCAGGTCCTTTTCTCTATATTTCAACAGAAGATAGTACTCCCTCAGTGTAGGCGGGATTCTCAGCTGATCGCCGTAGCGACAACGACATCATCTTCAACTGCAGTGATTCAACACTGAATCATTTCAACAGCAAACAAACAGTGGATCTGCACTTCGTCAATTGTACGGCGTAGTGAACGTAATGTGTCAAGTGTAGCGGTGTAGTTTTGCGAGCTGCCATGTTTTAAAATCTGTGTTGAGTGAATTAAAAATTGCAGTCGCTATTGGCGGAAGTTGGGCTAAATGTTGGGTTTGTGCAAGATGTCACATGTCACGCTAGTGACCAATCAGTGGTCTGCAGTGTTTTAGCTCCACCATCTATCGGCGCAGCTTGCTTGCAACCTCGACTGAACTGGGATCAAGAATGGAGTATAGTTCTATTGAGACCATCCACAACTTCTGCTAATGGAAACGCAAAAATAACCGTTCTAATCTGTAATAAACTGAACTGGACTGCTTGGTGGAAATGTGCCATAAGTAACTAATGGGGACAATTGGTCCAGTTTTGAACGAGAACGCTGCAGCCGGCAGCTGTTAAACGGGCTGTAATGTAATTACTCGAGCGATTACATTAAAGCCCGTTTAGCGGCATCATTACACTGAAAACACACCAGATTAGCGGCCGTTTTGATTCTACAGCGAGTGTGTGGATAGTTTAACATTTAAGGGTGAAGTGCGGCCATGAGTACCCACAGCCAACAGAGTCCTGTGACATGTTGACCTTTGTTACAAAGAATTTCTTCCCGCCTGGATCACAGGACCAATGTTGTCCCCATTTGTCACTTCGTCACATGGGAAAAAAACACAACTGCCGCATTAAGTTACCCATTGTCTGCATTGTTGTAAATCCCTTTTATATGTCCCTCTGATCATGTGTACAGACTATCTACGTGGCACGCAACGCCAAAGACAACATGGTGAGCTACTACCACTTTGAGAAGATGAATCTGACCCAGCCTGAGCCAGGACCCTGGGAGGGCTACATGCCCAAGTTCATGCGGGGAGAGTGTAAGTGGATTAAATCACATTCCTGAGTGTCATCTTACCTTCATTCAAAACTGGTTATTTCTGTTTGCACAAAGCTTCTAACTGAACCGAGAAACTACCACCACACTGGTACATTCACCCACTCCACCAGCCAGAAGCTCTCATGTATTTTAACAAATTTAAACATGTAAAAGAGGTGGATGATAAACCATGACACCTTAGAAGAAGGTTTCCTTACCTCACTGGTACTAATTGCACCCAGGACGTCTGCAATTAGAAATGTTGTTTATAAGGACTATTGCAGTAATACATCAAGCCAGCAGTTGTAAATATCAGCAGGTTGTTAATAAATGGACATTTTATCCAGATTCCCTGCAGCCCTGTCCCAGAAAGTAAGTGGATTAACTGTTCATTGTTTCTACAGTGTCATGGGGCTCCTGGTACGATCATGTGAAAGGTTACTGGCTGGAGAGAGAGAAGAAGAATATCCTTTACCTCTTCTATGAGGACATGAAAGAGGTACAGAGAACGTATGGACCCAGTATTACCAAAAGCATGTTGTACATACATACTCTTACCTCAGATTGACTCCCCCAGAATCCTCGGCGTGAAGTGGAGCGCATCATGAGGTACCTGGACTTGTCGGTCTCTGATGAGGTCATCAGCCGGATTGTGGAGCTCACGTCCTTCAAGAACATGAAGGAGAACCCGATGACCAACTACTCCTGCATCCCAGTACCTATTTTTGATCAGACCATCTCCCCCTTCATGAGAAAAGGTGCATCAGTCTGCCCCTAGTCTGATACAGAAACAAGATATTGATCAAAATAATACAAAAAAAATGAGCAGGGCAAGACATGTACCAATGTTTCAAATAGGTTGATTGATCTGCAGTGGGTGAATACAATATCATGAACACCTCGTCCCACTCCTATTAAAGGTACAGTGTGTAGGATTTGGCAACATCTAGTGGTGTGGTTGCAGATTGCAACCAGCTGAGTATTCCTACGCTCTCTCCTACCTTTCTAAGACTGTGGTAACGTGAGCCGCCAAGTGCAAAACCGTGGTAACGTTGTTTGCCGGCCGTCCGTACCATAATAACACTACTTTAGGACCAATGGAAGTCAGACGGCTGTTGGCGGTACCACGGTTTTGCACTCTGCTGCTCACGTTACCGCAGTTTCACAAGCGTGTTGGAGAACTACGGTGGCCTTCAGGTAACGTAAAAATGTGAAAGGCTCTCTCTAGAGCCAGAGTTTGGTTTGTCCGTTCTAGAAACATGGTGGAGCAACATGGCGGACTCTGTGTAGAGGACCCGCTCCCTATGTAGATATGAAGGGCTCATTCAAAGCTAACGAAAACTGAAATTATTCTTAGTTTCAAGTGATTACTATACAGTGAGTTTTCCATTTTTTAGTGCTGTCCGAATGTATATATGACAATTATTATATCCTACATAGTGGACTGAATGTATCCCACAATGCACCGTGAAAAGTAGTAGACAATGATGTTATTAACTGAGCACTATATACCATCATGCATTGCGCTGAAGGAAAATAGCAGACGGACGAGAGGAAAGAGAGCAGCGTTATTAAGACGAATCCATGAGTTGTGGTGCAAAATTTTTTTATTTAATGTGAGCAGAGCAGCGCATCACACACAAAAATACATATCAGTATTTATTATGGATGGACTACCAGCAGCAGCAGACGCTAATCTGTCACGTTTTAATTGTGCGACAGCAATGATGTCGCTGAGAAAATGACCCGGTTAGTGAGTAGGGAGTAGTGAATGAGTGACACAACCCATTTCTGCTAATACATCCCCCGAAATGTTACACACTGTTCCTTTAAATCAACATTATATCTTCACAAAGACATTACACACAACTGTTATTGTATTGTGTCATACTTTGTCTTCTCCCTGTACTTCACATTATACAGTGTAGTGGCGCCCCCTAGAGGTTCCTGGATTTATTGCCCTTGCTTATGTTATTTTTTATAGATTATGAGAACTTTATGCTCAATATAGCTGAAATGATTAGTCGATTAATTGATTAGTTTATAGGCAGAAAATTAATCTGACTCTATTTTGGTAATTGCCTCATCGTTTCTTTATTTTGTAGTGTGGTAATTTGACTTTTTTTTATTTTTGGACCATTTGTAAACATAAGCCTGGGACATTTCATACACCAATTAATCAATTAATAGAGAAAATAATTGGTTGATTTATATATCTAACACTGCTGTATTCTCTCCTGTATCTTCTCTCTTTACAGGTATAGTAGGTGACTGGAGAAACCATTTCACACCCGAGCAATTAAAGACGTTTGATGAAGACTACGAAAAGCAAATGAAGGATGTCAACATACCATTCAGGACCCACATCTGACGAGCTAAATACCAAAACAAAAAAATAATACTAATATTTTTTGAGCCTTGATGTTAAGCACTAATCACTGTGCCTCTTGATTTGTAGATACGGAGGAAAACCATCCAAATGTACGTTTAAAGGATCAATAAAAATGGGCTCTACAATACAAGTACATGAGTTTGTAATCATCACTTTATTGCAGCTTATCACGTAAACTATATATATATAAATGGAGCAAATACGATTAAAAAAAATATTTTTATAAAACGGTCACCATATCCTGACAGTAGTGCATGAGACAGGTAATCTGAAAAAAATCATGTGTCCTCCTGTGTCCTCCTGTGTCCTACGGTGTCCTCCGGTGTCCTCCTGTGCTCCTAATGGTATATGTAAGATTTCACAGACTGGAGGAAAACAACCAATCAGAGCCGAGCTGGAGCCTGCCATCTCTGAGCAGCTGTCAGTCGGTCACAAACTCTGATCAAGCAGTCAAACTAGGCAGCGCTGATCAAATATGAATCAATATTCTGTTACTGTAATGCCTATTTCTTTCATATAATGTTTTCAGAAACATCTTGTAGTGTACTGTTTAGCTGTAAAATGAGTAACCTCTCAATCGTCACACTGACACTGTAAAATAATAACAGAGGTCAGCATGCCCTTTAGTCACAACAGTGGGTCCAGTGCCAGGTCTGATTTTACTGCTTACTTGGCTGCCAATGTAACTTTGAATCAACCAACCAGAGGCTGTACATGCTGGTAAACTGTTCATGCTGTAAACCTGCATTTTGTACTGTAAACTTTAACACACTGCATCTGTGTATGTTTTGTAATTTCCTTTTGCTTATTTCCTCATGTTATCTCTTTAAATCTCCTCGCAAAACTCTCTCAAAAACATCCTGTCTGCATGTTTAATTCCTTTCAGACCGAGTCATTACTGTTAAGCTACAGCTCTGTCCGGCCTGATTGCAAATAATGTGTTTTTTTAATAATTATTTCTCTGTTCACTTTTGTAAATTCACACGTAAACAAACTACAGTTTAGACTTTTCATCTAACTTTGCTCAAAATTCAAGCTTCAGGTTGCTTTAAATTCTAATGAGGTTCTGCACTCTATTCTACAAAGATAGAAAAAGGGTGACAAGGATGTTTAAACACTGATCAAGGAGGAGCCTCAGGGCCGATGCTAGCTGTTTGGTGCCCTGAGGAACAAATGGTGTAACCTACAAAAGCAACTCAAAAAGTAAATATTTGACAAAGGAGGACCAAAAGCTAGCTGAGAGAGGAGCTGCGGAAGACAGGACATCAGGAAGAACCAACATACCGGCTTCTCTTGAGCCCTTTTACAATCAAATTTTGGCTCCTGATTCTTGACTGATTTTTCTCGACTAACGCAACTTTTGTCAGTCATGTCGGAGGAAGAACAGTTGTCCTTCACCGAAGCCATTCTGAAGGCGAGCCCATCCCTCACCCGCTTCCCTCTCATCTCCATCAAAGGGGTTCCTCTAAAGAGCTACATCGCCGACAACTGGGACGACATCTGGGCTTTCAGTCCTGACCCCTCAGACGTCCTCATCGCCACCTACCCCAAAGCAGGTACTTCAGTTCAGGTCTACGTGAGTAATCAGTTTTGGACGGGCCCTAATTAAAGCTGCGAGCAGCGATGAACGGGCCCTCGCCCCTCCTCGCGGGTCGGGGTTGCTGGCGGGACGCCGACCGACGCGGCCGGGCACCGTGAAACCGAAACTCTGACGAGCGCCATGACGCCTGCCGCAAGGCTCTACGACAAGCGGTTCACGAGTTATGAAGGGGGGCGTGGCTAATGTGTAGGGGGCGGGGATAACAACACCAACTTAACAGGCACTCTCTGCTGAGTGATATAACACCTCCCACAAGACTCTACGACAAACGGATCATGAGTTATGAAAGGGGGCGGGGCTAATGTGTAGGGGGCGGGCATAACCTTCACCAATGAAACAGGCACTCTCTACTGAGTGATATGACACCTCCCACAAGACTCTACGACAGTGGTCTCAAACTCAATTTACCTGGGGGCCGCTGGAGGCAGAGTCTGGGTGAGGCTGGGTCGCATCAGGTATTCCACAAAAAAAGCTTTGTTAAAAAAAAAAACAATCTTCTCAAACGTCATTATTAACAGTTCTTTAACTTGAATGGGTTCTTCTGAACATGAACTGTCCTGAACATTAATGGAACATTGAAGAACATGAACGGTTCTTCTGAACATGGCCTCTATCGCGTCTCCCACTTTTCCTGAAATTGTCTGTGCTCGTCACCAACCTTTCTCTTCACTGCAGGCTTTGAAAAAGACATGATTGGGGCTGTGTGACAAGATATATATTCATTCCACTTGGTGTCACTCCGCAATAAAGTTGTGCCTGCTGTGTTTGTGTTGCTCTGCAATTACACCACCAAACCGCTAGTTGGCGGCGGCGTCTCTATGAGTTTCCTTCTTCTTCTTGTACTACAAACAGAAACTGAGCGGAGTTGGAGCTAATAACTGTTGAACCACAGAACTTTTACTGACATTACTGCAACGCCGAAAAGAGAAAATATATCTGAGTGGATTTGTGTGAACAAACATTGAAAAGATGGAGGCAGAGAGAAGTAGAACTTTCTGTGGTTGTCCGGGGTCCTGGCCGCTCAGCATCGCTGAGAGACTGGACCAATCACAGCTGTTGCGGTCTGCGTCGCCGCGACGTGTAGTTACATTTCTGGAGAGGTGCACGTCAGGCTACGGCGTCGATTCAACGCAGAAGTATAAATCAAGCTTTAATCAAGCTTATGCGATGTTACACGGGCGCCGCCACAGTTGTTGTGAAATGTTTCTCTGCTTGCATCAAGCCCGGCCGATTGCCCGTCCCCGGGAGCCATATACCCCACTGTGATTGGTAGGTTCGTTCAGCTCGGGCTCGCGCAACAAAGGGACCTTCAACGGCAAACTGCCATTCACATAAAACTCGCGGGTCGAGGGCGCCTGGTTAGCTCAGTTGGTAGAGCGGGCGCCCATGTAACAAGACTTGGTCCTGACCGCGGCGGCCCGGGTTCGAATCCGGCCTGTGGCCCTTTCCGCATCCACTCTCTCTCTCCCCCCTTTCCAAGACTCTATCCACTGTCCTGTCAATAAAAATGAAAAAATGCCCCCAAAAAAAACTTTATAAAAAACTTTATAAAAAAAAAAAAAATTTGCGGGCCGCACTAACATTAAACTTTCATATCAAGGTGGGGGCCACAAAATATCGTCTTGCGGGCCGCAATTGGCCCGCGGGCCGCGAGTTTGAGACCCCTGCTCTACGACAAACGGTTCATGAGTTATGAAAGGGGGCGGGGCTAATGTGTAGGGGGCGTGGCTATGACTATATTTTTGCATTTACATATAATCAGGACTGGACCCTTATCATACCTGAGAAATTTGGGGCAGATCGAACTATGTACAGTTGAGTTAGGGTTAACCCACTCTCTGCTGAGTGATATGACACATCCCACAAGACTCTACTATAAACGGTTCATGAGATATGAAAGGGGGCAGGGCTAACGTCTTGGGGCGGGGCTATGAGTATATTTTTTCATATACATGTCATCATGGTGGTCCACCATCATACCTGAGAGATTTGGGGCAGATCGGACTATGTACAGTTGAGTTACAATAACTGCCTGTTTCATGGCGAATGGCTCAAAATGGCCGCCACGCCACGATCAGGTCGTTAAGTGAACACTCACCATTTTGATAACTTTTCATCCTCAAGGTCTTAAGATGGTCCTGACCAAATTTCAACTCGATCTGATCAAATCTGTAGGAGGAGTTCGTTAAAGTACGCGGCCTACAAAACCCCCCAGAAATGGGCGAAAAATGGGCAAAATCGCACATAAAATTCAATATGGCTGACTTCCTGTTGAGTTTTGGGCATACCTCCAAGAGGCTTTTTTGTTTCTCTCCACATCTTACATCTGTCTACCAAATTTTGTACTTGTAGGTGAAACCGGAGCGCGGATATCAATTTTTCCATTTCATGGCGAATGGCTCAAAATGGCCGCCACGCCACGGTCAGGTCGTTAAGTGAAAACTCACCATTTTAATAACTTTTCATCCTCAAGGTCTTAAGATGGTCCTGACCAAATTTCAACTCGATCTGATTAAATCTGTAGGAGGAGTTCGTTAAAGTACGCGTCCTATAAAATGCTAAAAATGACATGAAATCCAATATGGCCGACTTCTGGGTGGGCGGAGCTAATGAAACCCAATGAGGAATATGTTTCAAATGATGAGTGGGATATGCATACCAAATTTCATGAATATCGGATCAACTTTGACAAAGTTACAATTTCAACGCGTTAGGGGGCGCTATGGAGCCGGCTAAACACGCAAAGCCCAATCGCTTTACATTCACGTAAAGTTTACGGGTGTCCATCGTTTTGCCAAGTTTCATGAGTTTTCGAGTATCCCAAGGGTGTCAAAGGCATGTTCAAAGGCTAAAAGACATAAGGGGGCGCTAGAGTGCCAACATGCCACGCCCAAGCAAAATTTCACCACTAAATCAAAGGAATTACGAGTTTGGATGTGCGTGTAAAGTTTCATGAGTTTTTGTGCATCCTAAAGTCCTCAAACATGTGTTCGTAAATTTTAAAAAAACGCAGGAAGTCCAGGATCGCTGACTTCCTGTTTGCCGAAAAAATCTCAAAATCATTTAATCCAGATATGAGGGCGTGAGCAATGACATACTTGAATTTCGTGAAGATCGAAGAAACTTTCTCTGAAAAACTGCGTACGTTAGGGGGCGTTATGGAGCCCCCTGGAGACACCCGAGTCCAGTCACTCCAGAACATTGAATTTCCCACCAGTTCTGACGCATACTCCACTTTTGGTGAGTTTTTGGGGATGGCTAAGGTCCCAAAAACGCGATCTCCCAGTGGAAAAATAATAATCCCCAGAAAAACAATAGGTTCCTTGCACTTCGTGCCAGGACACCGTTGGGTCCACGGTGTCCTGGCACGAAGTGCTCGGGCCCTAAAATCCCCAGAAAAACAATAGGTTCCTTGCACTTCGTGCCAGGACACCGTTGGGTCCACGGTGTCCTGGCACGAAGTGCTCGGGCCCTAAAATCCCCAGAAAAACAATAGGTTCCTTGCACTTCGTGCCAGGACACCGTTGGGTCCACGGTGTCCTGGCACGAAGTGCTCGGGCCCTAATAAGATTAATCATGTACATGTTTTTCTGTGTATAATTTTTCCAGGAGACCAAACAACACATTCCTCCAAAGCAAGACAAAACTCTCAGTTATAAAAGCACATAACTTTTGCCAGAAAATCTTCACAATTGAGCAATTCCAAAATAAAAACAGTTTTTGGACATCCATAACAGAAACTATAATTCACATCAATGTCTACCTTAAATCTTTTTTTTTAAACACAATTTTTAGCTGGATAGAATTTCCCCCAAATGGATGTGTTGTGGCTGTACCTTTTGAGTAATGTGAGAGAGTTTTGAAGCAGGCGTTTTGCTGGAGTTTACTATCTCTACACCTCAGAGCACTTTAGTCCCATGCTTGTGTACATTCAGGTGTCTGAATAGCTTAAGGACTTAACAGCAGTATAACACCAGTATTACTATGTCTACACCTCAGAGCATGTAGAAATACTCTGTTACAAGTAAGAGTCCTGCATTCAAAAGTAAAAGTGCAAAAATATTAGCATCTGAATACTTAAAGTACCAAACATAAAAGTACTCATTATGCAGAACAATGTATATTATTGTATTCTAATTATTGATGTTAAAACGAATTTGCGTTAACGCATTATTATCGTGTAAACTTTGACAGCCCACAAGCCCCCAGGAAGAGTGCCGGGCTTTGAAAACATTTTTTTTTCTCCTTTATATCTTATGATAGCAACATTTTATATTATCAAGGGAATTTACATTTGTGGATATGGAATTTAGCCATTATAATAAAAATAATAAGATTAAACATGTACACAAGTGTTTTTCTGTGTATCATTTTCCAGGAGACCAAACAAAACAAAAAGTAAGACAAAACTCTCAGTTATAAAAGTACAACTTTTGCCAGAAAATCTTCACAATTGAGCAATTCCAAAATAAAAACAGTTTTTGGACATCCATAACAGAAACTACAATTCACATCAATGTCTCCCTTAAATCTTTTTTTTTATACACAGTGTTTAGCTGGATAGAATTTCCCCAAAATCCTCAAGTTTGTCCTTTCAAGGTGGTGATTTCAGTAAAATTGTCAGAAAGCGGAAAAGACACAAAAGAACTCACTTCTAGGAGTTAATGTGTTGGTTATTTTGGTGAGGATGTAAGGGGGGGTTTCTCCTCAAACTGGTGAGATTCAATACATGGAAAGTATCCTATTCCTTCCACTCAGTGTTAATTTGTGTTTTTGGGACATAAGGGACCACATGGACCCAGGAGATAGTCGACCTGCTCCTTCACAACGGAGATGCTGAGGCCTGCAGGCGAGCCCCAATGCCCATCCGCTTTCCTTTCCTGGAGAATTTCTATCCACCACCCATCCCCTCAGGTGTGTATTTAGGTGGTTATGTTTGTATGTGTGTGATTGTATTGACCATCTTTAATTACAGACGTAGGCAAAGTTGTTGGTACCCTTCCGTTAAAGAGAGAAAAACCCACAAAGGTCACTGAAATAACTTGAAACTGACAAAAGTAATAATAAATAAAAATTTACTGAAAATGAACTAATGAAAATCAGACATTGTTTTTGAATTATGGTTCAGCAGAATCATTTTAAAAAACAAACTAATGAAACTGGCCTGGACAAAAATGATAGTACCCGTAACTTAATATTTTGTTGCACAACCGTTTGAGGCAATCACTGCAATCAAGTGATTTCTGTAACTCTCAATGAGACTTCTGCACCTGTCGACAGGTATTTTGGCCCACTCCTCGTGAGCAAACTGCTCCAGCTGTCTCAGGTTTGAAGGGTGCCTTCTCCAGACTGCATGTTTCAGCTCCTTCCACAGATGTTCAATAGGATTTAGATCAGGGCTCATAGAAGGCCACTTCAGAATAGTCCAATGTTTTGTTCTTAGCCATTCTTGGGTGTTTTTAGCTGTGTTTTGGGTCATTATCCTGTTGGAGGACCCATGACCTGCAACTGAGACCAAGCTTTCTGACACTGGGCAGCACATTTCGCTCCAGAATGCCTTGATAGTCTTCAGATTTCATTGTACCCTGCACAGATTCAAGACACCCTGTGCCAGATGCAGCAAAGCAGCCCCAGAACATAACCGAGCCTCCTCCATGTTTCACATTAGGTACAGTGTTCTTTTCTTTGGATGCTTCATCTCTTCGTCTGTGAACATAGAGCTGATGTGACTTGCCAAAAAGCTCCAGTTTTGTCTCATCTATCCAAAGGACATTCTCCCAGAAGCTTTGTGGCTTGTCAATATGCATTTTGGCAAATTCCAGTCTCGCTTTTTTATGATTTGGCGTCCTCCTCGGTTGTCTTCCATTAAGTCCACTTTGGCTCAAACAGTGACGGATGGTGCGATCTGACACTGATGTACCTTGACCTTGGAGTTCACCTCTAATCTCTTTGGAAGTTGTTCTGGGCTCTTTGGTTACCATTCGTATTATCCGTCTCTTCGATTTGTCATAAATTTTCCTCTTGCGGCCACGTCCAGGGAGGTTGGCTACAGTCCCATGGACCTTAAACTTCTGAATAATATGTGCAGCTGTAGTCACAGGAACATCAAGCTGCTTGGAGATGGTCTTATAGCCTTTACCTTTAACATGAAGGTCTATAATGTTCTTTCTGATCTCCTGAGACAACTCTCTCCTTAGCTTTCTGTGGTCCATGTTCAGTGTGGTACACACCATGATACCAAACAGCACAGTGACTACTTTTCACCCTTTAAATAGGCAGACTGACTGATTACAAGTTTGAAGATACCTGTGATGCTATTTACAGGACACACCTTAGTTTAACATGTCCCTATGGTCACATTATTTTACATCTTTTCTAGGGGTACCATCATTTTTTGTCCAGGTCAGTTTCATTAGTTTGTTTTTTAAAATGATTCTGTTGAACCACAATTCAAAAACAATGTCTGATTTTCATTAGTTCATTTTCAGTAAATTTTTATTTATTATTACTTTTGTCAGTTTCAAGTTATTTCAGTGACCATTGTGGGTTTTTCTCTCTTTAACGGAAGGGTACCAACAACTTTGCCTACGTCTGTAAGTGCATCGTCAAGTGCACTTTGTGTCCACTAGTTTTTTCTAAAACTTAAGCTATCTTTTCCAAATACATCATCCATCTAGGTCTGACTGTCAGAACTCAAATCCAATTCCTGGAGGCATGTTTTCATTACAGTTTGTTTCTACCATCTTAAACAGGGTCAATAAACTAGTAACCCATAAACATTTCACGCAGTGCCAAAATGCCTAACCTGACCGACGGACAGGCTGTGTAAATGTCACGTAGGATTTAATAATTTACCCAGTAAAAATAGGGAGTAAGTTAAAGAATCTTGGGCTCCAGGCCCCTGCTGACCCACATCTATGGGGCTTATAGCAACTGATAACGCCTATTTAATGGCCTGATAACAGTGGAATCCAGTGGTCTTGGAGACCCGTGCTGCTCTTCCCCAGATTTTAAAGAACCTGAACAAACTGGAGCCCAAGACTCTTTAACTCCTTACTTTTACTGTAAATTATTAAATCCTACATCCCCTTGACATTTACATAGCCTGTCCGTTGGTCAGGTTAGGCATTTTGGCACTGAGTGAAATGTTTATGGTTTACTAGTTTATAGAAAAAAGCTGTAATGAAAACATTCCTCCAGGAATTGGATTTGAGATCTGACAGTCAGACCTAGATGGAGGATTTTTAATAGCCTGCCAACAGTCTAGTTGGCTGCCAAGACACAAGTATACAAGAAAAATAGTTGAAGTAAAAATGTATTATACTCTAAAATATACCGTAAACGAAAGAAAAGTGATTGGTTTCCAAATAATTGGATCCCACTCCCAGCTGTGTGTGAACTCTGCCCTTGTGTATATTTGGGGAGAACAGAGTTGGTCGTCACCCTTTTTACTTTCATTTGAATCCCTCAAAAACTGTATCCTTAATAGACTCCGTTTAAATGTGTAATAAAAGCATAACATGTCAGGCAGAAATGGAGTGACCTTACTCTCCTTAAGCTTATTCTAAAGATATGGTCTGTCAAATATGTCTTGTGCTCTTGTGACAACATTGAGGGTTGGTCCTATGTTATTTTAATGGGGAAAATAAAACATGGAGGCAATCTTAAGAATGAATTTAAAAAGTGAAATTTCATTGAAATACAACAACCTAAATCTCCTGCATCAAGAGAAAAATCATTCCCTTAAGTGCATTTTTTATTCTTATATAATAATACTCAACTCATCCTTATGTCAGTCACTCACTATCAGTCACATGTGACAACCAACCCCAAAGAGAACGTGACAAGCATCCCCAACTGGGATTTTTTGCTAGCGACTAAGCTAACAACCACATGTAGCCTAGAAAAAATCTAAACTCTAGCTAAACACATGGTGTTAAAGCCTAAAAGAGAAACAGAAGAGCTGGATATTTACATTTTGGCATGTAAAACATTAAAAGTCCTCTCACCTAATGTCAAGTGTCTTTACTCTTGAAATGACCCTGTAGGTGACCTCTGACCCCAATTCTGAAAATTTCAGTACCAACATTTTTTAACAGCGCCCTCTAGGGAGCAAGATCTAATGAACTGAATCTGTATACTCCAACGCTCTGAAGAAGGCTCCTTGCTGAAACGCATAAGCGTATGTCTATTGTGATGTGAGCCAATTAAACAAGTGAAATGCTAGTATTTTGTCCTCCTTGATGGATGCTTATTGGATTTTTGGTCCCATTGGTGAAGTGCAACCTCCTGTACCAAAACATACCATAGGACAAGTCTGTACAAACAGTTAAAACAGGATGATAAAATGAATCAAAGTCCAGCAATAACAATAAGCAGGGAATCTAAAAGTCCAATTAAAAAGAGGGGAATTAATGTTCAACCACTGGCCGTCCACCCGTGTTGTGGCCGGACTCCTTGCCAGGGTTGTGTCTAGAAGGTAACAGGTGTTCTGTAATTGTGAAACTCTCGCAAGATGGTTAAGGTTCGGCATTGACATCGAATAGTTAAAGTTAGGATAGGGCGTCGGGCAGCGAGTCTTGCAAGAGTTTTTTGCAATTTCAGGGTTACCTTCTAGACACGACCATGTGCAAAATGCAGGCGAGGCAATATTTGAACTGAAAAAGTCCACCCGAATGCGAAGATGTGAATTTGCTTCGATACAGGAAGCACATTTTTTTCACCCCTTAG
The DNA here is from genome assembly GCF_043250625.1 of Sebastes fasciatus. Classification (NCBI taxonomy): domain Eukaryota; kingdom Metazoa; phylum Chordata; class Actinopteri; order Perciformes; family Sebastidae; genus Sebastes; species Sebastes fasciatus. The sequence continues at coordinate 13,740,063 of NC_133814.1, forward strand.
ATCGCATAGAATGGAAGTGAACGGGAGGCGAATGTTAATTTTGCACGGGTGAGCGTGCCTTTCTGCAGCTGCAGGGAGTTTCTGATTGCACGAGTCAAAGGGCAGAGTGAGCTCTAAAATATATACCTGGTTTAAAAATCATCCATTCTTAAAACATGCAATAAACAAATAAAAACTATCAAAGACAAAAAGAAAACCACCTCCTGAGTTGGCTACCTTGCTAGATGCTTGACTATGCTAGTTGGCTAACTTTGTCTTTTTGTCTGGTGCTAGGAAGTTATTTTTCTGGAAATGGCGGCCTACGAGGGTTGATGGTAGCAACTTAGACTTTAAGAAAAAGCTAATATGACATTTTCAGAAATATGTTTGTTAATTAATATCTTGTTAATCAGTTGACGGTCATAAAGCAGCTGTAGTCCATCTCTGTGCATTAGTGGGACTTACACATAAGCATTACATGGAATCTGAAATAGTATGTAAAAGTGTGTTTCAACTCTTTCATATATCCTCTCTCCTGAACTTCTTTCAGGTCTTGATCTTCTGAAGACCATGGATCCTCCAAGAATTATCAAGACACATCTTGCTTTCCACTTGGTGCCTCCTGCATTTTGGGAAAACAAGTGCAAGGTAAGACTTAACTGAGTCAACTGAGAGCAAAATCCTGCAGTGAATTTTATTGCTACTGCCACATTAAGTTACCCATTGTCTGCATTGTTGTAAATCATTTTTATATGTCCCTCCTGATCGTGTGTACAGACTATCTACGTGGCACGCAACGCCAAAGACAACATGGTGAGCTACTACTACTTTGACCGTATGAATCTGACCGCGCCTGAGCCAGGACCCTGGGAGGGCTACATGCCCAAGTTCATGCGGGGAGAGTGTAAGTGGATTAAATCACATTCCTGAGTGTCATCTTACCTTCATTCAAACTGGTTATTTCTGTTTGCACAAAGCTTCTAACAGAACTGAACTACCACCACACTGGTACATTCACCCACTCCACCAGCCAGAAGCTCTCATGTATTTTAACAAATTTAAACATGTAAAAGAGGTGGATGACAAACCATGACACCTTAGAAGGTTTCCTTACCTCACTGTTTTTCCCTGTGAGAAACTTAGTATGCCTCAATGATCATGACAGGATTAGCAGCACCCTGCGAGGCTGCAGAGAGAAGGTGATGCCAATCAGAAGAAAATGTTCCTTCAGATCTACAAAAGAATTTCAACTGGTGTACTTTTATACTTACATTTCAATCCTGTTGCAAATGCTCAGGTATAGTATATCAAATGGTTGATATCAACCATATCCACTCTCTATTGAGGCAATTTTACTAAAGGCTAATCATTAGCTATTGCTTTGCAGATCAGAAAGAGATTAATAACATCTTTTGGGTTGCCAGATTGTGAAAAATCCCTTCAACTGGTATTTAACCTGCTGCAGCATCACACTTGTTTTGATTTTTGTAGTTCTTTAAAGGTGCTAAATACGATGTCCAGAGCATTAATATAGCTGCAAACAACTATTTGCTATGTAAAGATATAGATGAGTAATGCCTACCTGAGCAGAGAATGAAGTCACCTTCCCTCTGTGTGTGTTGTAATCAGAGCTTCTCCGTGCTTTGTTGACATCGCCGGGCCCGCCAGACATGCTTTTAGTGCATATGGGTGTGCCCCACTGCGTAACTCACGGCCGCCGCTCTGCACTGCTCTCATACGGCGGTTACAGCTGATAACGCCGTCCATACCGACTGCATCGTCGCAGAGGCGTAGCTCCCACCCTCTGGTTCCCCCCAGGTTAACACCGTTATCTCTGTCAGCACTGTCAGCGCTGTTAGCACCGTTAGCCGCGAGCTGCCCGGCTTAGCCGTCGCCATGTTGAGAGCCGTTGAGAGGCAATAGAAATGCTCCCAATCCTGTATTTAGCATCTTTAATTCATGGAACAAAATCTATTTATTAGCAACTTACTAACATGTGCAACTGTAGACCTATGCTGCAGACCTTGTTGCAAATTTGTAAAAAAAAAAAAAAAAAAAAAAAGATTTATTAATGACACAACCTGGCAACCCAAAAGCCAATGACTTATAATTGATATATAAAGATAAATATATTTATTAATATTATTAAAACATTTGTAACAACTTAAAACCTTCTACAGTACTGGGAGTAATATGAATATATATATATGAATTCTGTTTCTACAGTGGCATGGGGCTCCTGGTACGATCATGTGAAAGGTTACTGGCTGGAGAGAGAGAAGAAGAATATCCTTTACCTCTTCTATGAGGACATGAAAGAGGTACAGAGAACGTATGCACCTAGTATTACCAAAAGCATGTTGTACATACATACTCTTACCTCATATTTACTTCCCCAGAATCCTCGGCGTGAAGTGGAGCGCATCATGAGGTACCTGGACTTGTCGATCTCTGATGAGGTCATCAGCCAGATTGTGGAGCTCACGTCCTTCAAGATCATGAAGGAGAACCCGATGACCAACTACTCCTTCATGCCAGTACCTATGTTTGATCAGACCATCTCCCCCTTCATGAGAAAAGGTGCATCAGTCTGCTAAAAGATCCCCCGAAATGCTACACACTGTTCCTTTAAATCAACATTATAAGCTTCACAAAGACATTACACACTACTCTGTTATTGTATTGTGTCATATTTTGTCTTCTCCCTGTACTTCACATTATACAGTGTGGTGGCGCCCCCTAGAGGTTCCTGGATTTGCTAAATTTGCTCTTGTTTTTTTTTTAAGTTTATGAGAACTTTATGCTCAATATAGCTGAAATGATTAGTCGATTAGGCAGAAAATTATTCTGAAACAATTTTCTATTTATGGTTTTTCTTTATCTTGTAGTGGAGTAATTTGATTTTCTTTAATTTTGGATTATTTGTAGACATCAGCTTGGGACATTTCATAAACCAATTAATCAATTAATCGGGAAAATAATTGGCAGATTAATCGATAAGGAAAATATTCATTAGTTGCCCTACTGTTCAACAATAGATGCTTTTAGGGAAAGAACTTGCTTCTCAGTTATTTGCCAATCACAACATATAAAGTAATTGATTTATATATCTAACACTGTTGTATTCTCTCCTGTATCTTCTCCCTTTACAGGTATAGTAGGTGACTGGAGAAACCATTTCACACCCGAGCAAACAAAGACGTTTGATGAAGACTACAAAAAGCAAATGAAGGATGTCAACATACCATTCAGGACCAACATTTGACGAGCTAAATGCCAAAACAAAAATATTTTTTGAGCCTTGATGTTAAACACTGTAATCACTTTGCCTCTTGATTTGTAGATACGGAGGAAAACCATCCAAATGTACGTTTAAAGGATCAATAAAAATGGGCTCCACAATACAAGTACATGAGTTTGTAATCATCACTTTATTGCAGCTTATCACGTAAACAATATATAAGACCAAAAGTGTTGTGACTGAGTGGACGCGCCCAGTTTCTGTCATGAGACCTCCAACAGAGTCTGCTGACATCATGGAGCCTGTAGAGGATATTTTAATACTTTATAGACAGGGATACTTCCCTTCATTTGGATTAAATCTCCTTTCTTATATAGAGGCTATGTTTATGTAGATTTTTTTGACAACTTTTATTGTTTTTTTGTACATTTTCCTGTTTTCTCCTCTCTCTTCTATTGGTTGGCTCACTATGGCTTCCCCTCTTTGGTTTATAGCTTCCTATCTCTCTCTTCTCCACCTCGTTCTCTCCAACCCATAAGATCCTTTTTTTTCTACATCTCTATTTCTCTGTACCTGATAAAGAGAAAATGGATAAATCAGAGTGGGAAAGGACGCGTAATTTGGTCACTTAAACTAAGTTTGCAGACAAACACATGATCATTACTACGTCAAAGTGTGAGAAAGTTCCCCAAAAATTCAACTAATCTCACTAAGAAAGCATGATGTAATCTATAACATAACCTCTAACTTCAGAGTAATTGCTTAAATGTAATGAAAGCGGCAAGCAAACTAAGGTGGTGGAGTCAGAGGCAGTTTGATGATCATGTTTGTAGCACCTTTGTTAATCAAACCATCAAAACAAGGGTGAGAGGCTTACTTGGCCTAAAAAACAAAAGACTGCTGCAGGGTGGGAACATAACATGAAAAATCCCAAGAAGCAGGTGTACTTGTATGACACTGTGGTGGCATCAGCCGTTTTTTATGGAGTGGTCTGCTGGGGCAGCAGCATCTCGGCTGCGGACAGGAAGAGACTAGACAGAGTGATCAGGAAGGCCAGCTCTTGAGGTGGTGGGAGAGAGGAGGATGATGGCTAAACTGTCATCCATGATGGAGAATGACTCCCACCTCATGCAGGACACCATCTCAGCACTGGAGAGCTCCTTCAGCGACAGGCTGCTCCGCCCAAAGTGTGTGAAGGAGCGCTATCACAGGTCCTCCACCTCCTGCAGCTGTCAGACTCCACAACCAGCACTGCTCCCAGTAGACCACTTACACACCAAAAACTGACAATAACCTGATTTTTTCAGGTGGAAATTCATTTAATTCTCACTGTGCAATATCATTTTCCACTTGTGTAATTTTATTAATAGTCTGTTTATTGTGTCATAAATTACAGAAGTACTGGTCTGAAATACTATGTGAAATGGAAAAGATATTTGATAAGGATTTAGAAATGAATCCAATGTCCTTGATTTTAGGAATCCAATACACACAAAACTACTGCAGCCAACAAAAGGTTATATAACATTCTTACATTTGCTGCAAGAAAAAATCTATCACTACAGTGGATTAGTGATAAGAACCCCTCTGTCCAAGGCTGGCGAAAAGTGATATTTGAGATGGTCCCTTTGGAATATCTCACAAATATTCTATATGCCAAAGTAGATCAGCTCTACAATATTTGGTCACCCTATCTGAATTATATTGGACCTGATCTCTCCTCCATTATCTCACAAGGAGTCTCCTGAACATGAACTCATATATCCTGTGACTTCACTGCACTATGGACCATTTCCTATGACCTCCTATATATATATATATTTTTTTTTTTATCTGAGCTGTACCAGTTTTTTTTTTTTTTATTCTTATTCTTATTATTGTGTTTGTGAAAATAAGAAAACCCAATAAACATATTATTAAAAAATAGTCTGTTTATTGTCAATACTGTATATACTGCTCCTATTTTTATACTTCCTTCTATTTAAATGGTTCATATTTTGTTACACTTTGTTTAGCTCTTTTTTTTTTACTGTGTTGGCTGATGCATCTTGTTTTTTGCACTATCCCCTTTGCTGCTGTACACTGCAAATTTCCCCACTGCGGGACTAATAAAGGAATATCTTATCTTATCTTATCTCTTATCTTATCTTACTGAAAGTTAACCTCTGATATCACCAGAGGTTGGACGGTGGTTGCAGTGTGGGCTTCAGACACAGTCAGCGTCGTGGTAGCCATTGAGTCCTGAGTGGAGTCCAGAGTGGTTGTCTCCGTTTCTAACATAATACTACCGTAAAACCTGTAAAAGAGAAGAAAGATATTTTTACCAACTTCTTCAGAGACACCCCAGACAAAAACCTTGTTTTCATGCACTGATCAATTTTTAGATTTTTGGCTATTTTGCTTTCCATAAAATGTCTTCTTTCAGACTAGTGGAAAGAAAACATCCAAAATACACATTCAGGTGTTTATTTTACTACACTTTGTAGATTTATCCTAATTAACATAAAGTCAACATTAGATTATGACTCATTTACATATTCAAACATAAAATGTAGGAAAACCTGTTATACAAAAAAAAAGTAAGTAATCAACTGGGGAAGTTTCATGGTACCTGATTGTTTGCACACCCGGCAATATTTGCACTATCTGTTTATATCATGTTTATTTTTGTTTATAGCTTATATTGTATATTGGTAGAGATTAAATTGTTTAATTCTTATTTTATTCTAACGTTTTTATCTATTCTTTTGTTATTATTATACTGCTTATTTGCACCAACTAAACCAAAGCAAATTCCTATTGTATACCTCTTACACCTGGCAATAAACACGATTCTGATTCTGATTCTGATTCTGATTCTGATGGTGATATCTAGTAGTTAAAATGTTTTACCTCATGTATGGACTTTTACAATACCTTTAATGGACATTTTCTCAAAATGATTTGCTCTGAGCCATAAATCTCCACTTCAGCAGCACTTACATACACCAATCTTTCCAGTTTCATTCCTATCTATATTCTGAAGGTTTTTTACCATACAGTCTATGGTTTTCACATAGGTTTTTTTCATATATCATTCATGGCCTGATTTTTTAAATTTATTTATTTATAATTTTTTTTGTCATTTCATTTTTATGGCTGTTGACAGTATTTTCTGATTTATGGAAAGATAATAAATAACAAATTCCTTCTGCAAAACCTTTGACTCTTATATGTCAACAAAATGAAACAAGAATTTTGAACCTGGCTTAGTAATAGTGTTTGATTTCAATTCAAACCTGATTTCTTTTTAGTTTTAGAGGGTATAATTTAAATTTGGTTTCATAGGCTATTTATTCTCATTATTATCTACCCAAGATCTTCCTCGTTGTCAGTATTTTGGTTAATTTTGTAAAAAGAAATTTAATGAAAACTTGAGCAAAGAGGTAAAAAAATGAAACACCAAAGTATGGTTTACATTGCGTACTACCTTGCCATTTGCAAGTGCCTTCCTCATTTCAAAAATCTGAACACTGGATAAGTGTTCAGATTTTTATTCTGGAAATGTATGCAAATTAGCACATATTTAATAAGATCATGTCTCACTTTTAATGCAAAAAATAATTGGCTTAATGTAAGTAATCAAGAGGGGTAGTTTCATGGTGATATCTATTGATTAAATGTTTTACTCTATTCACCTGTAGTGTCTTCCTTTAAATTCATGTAATCATTCAGCAATGGTCTTCCCAGAAGTATGGGATTATACTTACATATATGCCATTGCATTTACTGACATTTGACTTTGTACAATATTCCAAAATATATGGATTTTAAATTTATATCTGAGGTAAAGGCTGAGTTGAGCTGTTTCCACCTCACTCCTATTTATTTCCCCCAGCGACTTGTCTCCAGAATATCAACTTCAAATGCAATGTATGTCCACTAGCTGTTGCTAAAACTCTGTGTATTTTGTGCTTCTCAGCCCATATGCAGAGTTATCAAGTTTCACAGTACAATGCCAGCATCAGGTTACCAGTTCTCTCTATTGTTTGTGTAAATCCTGTCTTCATCTCTCTCACCTGATTGTGTGTAAAGATACTTGGCACGCAATGCCAAAGACAATCTGGTGAGTTACTTAGACTGTATGAATCTGGCCCAGCCTGAGCCTTGGGCTACATGCCCAAGTTCAAGCGAGCAGAGTGTAAATAGATTAAATCACATTCCTGAGTTACCTTCTATCAAACAGGTTATTACTATTTGTACAAAGCTTTTAAAAAAGATAGTAGAATTTTTTTTATTTCTTCACCTCACTGTTTTACTTAGTGATACTTACCATGCTCCAGTGGCCATGAGGAGTTCAGCAGCACCCTGCAAGGCTGCAGACTGCAGTAAATGCCAACCAGAGGTGAACAAAATGTTCACCAGAAAACAAAAGAATTTCATGTGTATTCTTTGGGGTTTTTCATTTCAACTGCACCTTTTGTATGTATATATGCTACAGATGTTTACATTTCAACTGCAGTTTATTCCTTTGTGCATATTTATTCCACTATTTATTTATCACTTGTATATAGAGCCAATACAACTCAGTAAACGTGCAATATCTGAAGTGTAATATCTTAGTGTTTTTGTAGGTCAAGCAAATACATATTTTCTATTTATAATATATGTCTTCTTTATTTGTATTGCTGTTTGATGTGTGCATTGTCAGGATTTCTACTTAAAGCAGCAGTGGGTAGAAATGGAGCAAATTTATTTTTATAAAACAGTCACTATATCCTGACAGTAGTGCATGAGACAGGTCATCTGAAAAAAAATCATGTGTCCTTCTGTGTCCTCCGGTGCTCCTAATGGCATCTGTAAGATTACACAGACTGGAGGAAAACAACCAATCAGAGCCGAGCTGGAGCCTGCCGTCTCTGAGCAGCTGTCAGTCACTCATGAACTCCGATCAAACGGTCACACTAGGCAGCGCTGATCAAATATGAATCAATATTCTGTTACTTTAATGCCTATTTCTTTCAAAAAATGTTTTCAGAAACATCTTGTAGTGTACTGTTTAGCTGTAAAATGAGTAACCTCTCAATCGTCACACTGACACTGTAAAATATTAACAGAGGTCAGCATGCCCTTTAGTCACAGCAGTGGGTCCAGTGCCAGGTCTGCTTTTACTGCTTACTTGGCTGCCAATGTAAATTTGAATCAACCAACCAGAGGCTGTACATGCTGGTAAACTGTTCATGCTGTAAACCTGCCTTTTGTACTGTAAACTTTAACACACTGCATCTGTGTATGTTTTGTAATTTCAAAACTTGTTTCCTTTTGCTTATTTCCTCATGTTATCTCTTTAAATCTCCTTGCAAAACTCTTAAAAACATCCTGTCTGCATGTCCAATTCAAAATCATAGAAAGCTTAATGAGGTAACTGTCACGCTGAGCTTATTTTCAGTGAAAATATTGTCTCTGTCTTCAGCAGGAAATTGAGAGGGAATTCCTGGAATGTATTTTTTAAACAAACTGCTTCTGGCTCAACTTTCATGTCTAGCTGCACGTCTACATAATGTAAAACGTTCCTATACTTTGCAAGCTTATAAAAGCTATCTTTAAGTTATCTTTTACTGACATTTTTACTGTAAAAGTTTGGGTCTAAATGTTTCAGCTGGAGAGTGTCAACATGTTTTCTGTCTCTCACAAAAAAAGATCTTATTAATAAGAAACATTGACACAGATTCAAGCCTCATTTGTTGAGCAATGTTCAATCAATCTTTTGTACTGTTGGTGTGTGATTGTAGTTTGCCTCCCTGTGGTGTTGTAAGACCCGCCCTTGTTCCTTCCTCAAATTACAGTTTAGATAGTATTGTGAGCAAAAGTGGAAGTCATACGTAACTGGGAATGTTACATAAGGGCACTTTAGTGTAGGTCTGCCTGTGCAAATTCCAGTGATCGCAGAAACAGAAGAACCTGGTACAAGGAGCACTCAGACGGCCAGGTTACAAAGATAGAAAGAGGGTGAAGAGAAACACATTTTCTGAAGCACTTAGGCTTCAGCGGGGAGTTAAGGGGGGATTGTTTTGTCAGATGTTGGAGAGGATTGAGGCTGAAAAACCAGAAGACAACATCAAGAGGAGACCAAACTAATCAATTCCTGGCTGGTAGTCGCATAGAAGAGATAATGAATGAGTGACAGGATGTTTAAAAACTGATCTAGGAGGAGGATATTTGCAGATTGATGGGATCTATGGTGTAGCCTACAAAAGCAACTCAAACCGGGAATATTTGACAAAGGAGGACCAAAAGCCAGCTGAGAGAGGAGCTGCTGAAGACAGGACATCAGAAAGAACCACCGTACCGGCTTCTCTTGAGCCCTTTTACAATCAAATTTTGGCTCCTGATTCGTGGTTTTCTCGACTAACTCAACTTTTGTCAGTCATGTCGGAGGAAGAACAGTTGTCCTACAGCGAAGCCATTCTGAAGGCGAGCCCCTCCCTCACTCGCTTCCCTCTCATCCCCATCAAAGGGGTTCCTCTCATGAACCACATCGCCAACAACTGGGACGACATCTGGGCTTTCCGTCCTGACCCCTCAGACCTCCTCATCGCCACCTACCCAAAAGCAGGTACTTCAGTTCACAACAAAGTTTTTAGCTGGATAGAATTTATGAATACATTTCCTTAACTTTATAGAGTGGTGCAGAGATGACGTATTTGTGTAGAAGCTGCTGTATTTGCCGAATTGGGAGTGAGAATGTGTTTGCAGAACATGATGAGCACCTGAAGCTGACAAAAACAAACAAAAAAACATTGAAAAAGTAAATTAACTAGATCAAGCAAACCAGTAACCATTTCAGACCTATCCTCTTGAAGAGTGAGGGCTAACATTCAAATTGATATGAATTTCTTCCAGAAAAGCAATAAAGGGGAACCGAATTCCCCCCAAATCCTCAAGGTTGTCCTTTCAAGGTGGTGATTTCAGTGGAATTCTCACAAAGCTGAAAAGACACAAAAGGACTCATTTCTAGCAGTTAATGTGTTGGTTATTTTGGTGAAGATGTAAGGGGGGGATTTCTCCTCAAACTGGTGAGATCCAATACATGGAAAGTATCCTATTCCGTCAACTCAGTGTTCATTTGTGTTTTTGGGACATAAGGGACCACATGGACCCAGGAGATAGTCGACCTGCTCCTTCACAACGGAGATGCTGATGCCTGCAGACGAGCCCCAACACCTGTCCGCAGTCCTTTCCTGGAGATATTCTCCCCACCACCCATTCGCTCAGGTGTGTATTTAGGTGGTTATGTGTGTGATTGTATTGACCAGCTTTAATTAAGTCCATCTTCAAGTGCACTTTGTGTCCACTAGTTTTTCCTAAAACTTTAGTTATCTTTTCCAAATACGTCCTCCATCTAGGTCTGACTGTCAGAACTCAAATCCAAAAGTGAAACTTAAAAGCAACATGTTCTAACATGTTGTAAAACTGACTGAAATGTCACATTTTGAACACAAACAAAAATATTTCTTTAGGTTTAGGCAAGAACAAACCAGTTAGTTAAGTTTAGGGAAAAACATTGTATTTTGGGTTAAAATAACGACAAACACAAAGACAACTACACATGTAGGTTTCACATGGGATGCAAACACTCCTGAGTGAAAACCCTGTGTTTTGTGTTCCATCCATCTCCAACCTCCACCACTAATGGAGTCTCACACTGTCTACGGCACCTCACTTCCACTCCTGTCATAATTACTACAGCCGAGGTAGCTGTTGTGTTCTTTTACACCTTCTTTCGATGATCTACCATGTGAAAAGCCTGCCATGATAAAACCTACTAGTGGGTGTAGTAGGCCCCTACTGACCCACATCTATGGGGCTTATAGCGACTGATAACGCCTATTTAATAGCCTGACAACAGTCTAATCGGCTGCCAAGACATAGATATACAAGAAAAACAGTTGACGTAAAAATGTATTTATACTCTAAAATATACCGTAAACGAAAGAAAAGTGATTGGTTTCCAAATAATTGGATCCCACTCCCAGCTGTGTGTGAACTCTGCCCTTGTGTATATTTGGGGAGAACAGAGTTGGTCATCACCCTTTTTACTTTCATTTGAATCCCTCAAAAACTGTATCCTTAATAGACTCCGTTTCAATGTGTAATAAAAGCATAACATGTCAGGCAGAAATGACCTCGACCTTACTCTCCTTAAGCTTATTCTAAAGATATGGTCTGTCAAATATGTCTTGTGCTCTTGTGACAACATCGAGGGTTGGTCCTATGTTATTTTAATGGGGAAAATAAAACATGCAGGCAATCTTAAGAATGAATTTAAAAAGTGAAATTTCATTGAAATACAACAACCTAAATCTCCTGCATCAAGAGAAAAATCATTCCCTTAGGTGCATTTTTTATTCTTATATAATAATACTCAACTCATCCTTATGTCAGTCACTCACTATCAGTCACATGTGACAACCAACCCCAAAGAGAACATGACAAGCATGCCCAACTGGGATTTTTTGCTAGCGACTAAGCTAACAACCACATGTAGCCTAGAAAAAATCTAAACTCTAGCTAAACACATGGTGTTAAAGCCTAAAAGAGAAACAGAAGAGCTGGATATTTACATTTTGGCATGTAAAACATCAAAAGTCCTCTCACCTCATATCAAGTGTCTTTACTCTTGAAATGACCCTGTAGGTGACCTCTGACCCCAATTCGAAAAATTTCAGTACCAACATTTTTTAACGGCGCCCTCTAGGGAGCAAGATCTAATGAACTGAATCTGTATACTCCAACGCTCTGAAGAAGGCTCCTTGCTGAAATGCATAAGCGTATGTCTATTGTGATGTGAGCCAATTAAACAAGTGAAATGCTAGTATTTTGTCCTCCTTGATGTATGCTTATTGGATTTTTGGTCCCATTGGTGAAGTGCAACCTCCTGTACCAAAACATACCATAGGACAAGTCTGTACAAACAGTTAAAACAGGATGATAAAATGAATCAAAGTCCAGCAATAACAATAAGCAGGGAATCTAAAAGTCCAATTAAAAAGAGGGGAATTAATGTTCAACCACTGGCCGTCCACCCGTGTTGTGGCCGGACTCCTTGCCAGGGTTGTGTCTAGAAGGTAACAGGTGTTCTGTAATTGTGAAACTCTCGCAAGATGGTTAAGGTTCGGCATTGACATCGAATAGTTAAAGTTAGGATAGGGTTTGGGCAGCGAGTCTTGCAAGAGTTTTTTGCAATTTCAGGGTTACCTTCTAGACACGACCATGTGCAAAATGCAGGCGAGGCAATATTTGAACGGAAAAAGTCCACCCGAATGCGAAGATGTGAATTTGCTTCGATACAGGAAGCACATTTTTTTCACCCCTTAGATCGCATAGAATGGAAGTGAACGGGAGGCGAATGTTAATTTTGCACGGGCGAGCGTGCCTTTCTGCAGCTGCAGGGAGTTTCTGATTGCACGAGTCAAAGGGCAGAGTGAGCTCTAAAATATATACCTGGTTTAAAAATCATCCATTCTTAAAACATGCAATAAACAAATAAAAACTATCAAAGACAAAAAGAAAACCACCTCCTGAGTTGGCTACCTTGCTAGATGCTTGACTATGCTAGTTGGCTAACTTTGTCTTTTTGTCTGGTGCTAGGCAGCGAGCAGGTGGAGTTATTTTGCTAGAAATGGCGGGCTACGAGGGTTGATGGTAGCAACTTAGACTTTAAGAAAAAGGTAAAAACATTTTCAGAAATATGTTTAGGCTATTTGCTTTCTTGTTGAGAGTTAGATGAGAAGATACCACTCTATGTCTGTACAGTGATGGAGCTACAGCTAGCATAAAGATAACTTGTTAATCAGTTGACGGTCATAAAGCAGCCGTAGTCCATCTCTGTGCATTAGTGGGACTTACACAAAACATAACATGGAATCTGAGATAGTATGTAAAAGTGTGTTTCAACTCTTTCATATATCCTCTCCCCTGAACTTCTTTCAGGTCTTGATCTTCTGAAGACCATGGATCCTCCAAGAATTATCAAGACACATCTCCCTTTCCAATTGGTGCCTCCTGCATTTTGGGAAAACAAGTGTAAGGTAACTGAGAGCAACTGAGAGCAAAATCCTGCAGTGAATTTTATTGCTTCACACTGAACAATAGGGGATAAGGTTCGTGATACAATGCACGTAAATGGGGTGAGAGGTTAAAGGGTAACTTCGGTATTTTTCTACCCTATTGTTTTTGTGTCTAAAAAGCCCCTGCATGGTACGGTTCTGCTCGACTCGACTCACTTTTGGTGCCAGGTCCTTTTCTCTATATTTCAACAGAAGATAGTACTCCCTCAGTGTAGGCGGGATTCTCAGCTGATCGCCGTAGCGACAACGACATCATCTTCAACTGCAGTGATTCAACACTGAATCATTTCAACAGCAAACAAACAGTGGATCTGCACTTCGTCAATTGTACGGCGTAGTGAACGTAATGTGTCAAGTGTAGCGGTGTAGTTTTGCGAGCTGCCATGTTTTAAAATCTGTGTTGAGTGAATTAAAAATTGCAGTCGCTATTGGCGGAAGTTGGGCTAAATGTTGGGTTTGTGCAAGATGTCACATGTCACGCTAGTGACCAATCAGTGGTCTGCAGTGTTTTAGCTCCACCATCTATCGGCGCAGCTTGCTTGCAACCTCGACTGAACTGGGATCAAGAATGGAGTATAGTTCTATTGAGACCATCCACAACTTCTGCTAATGGAAACGCAAAAATAACCGTTCTAATCTGTAATAAACTGAACTGGACTGCTTGGTGGAAATGTGCCATAAGTAACTAATGGGGACAATTGGTCCAGTTTTGAACGAGAACGCTGCAGCCGGCAGCTGTTAAACGGGCTGTAATGTAATTACTCGAGCGATTACATTAAAGCCCGTTTAGCGGCATCATTACACTGAAAACACACCAGATTAGCGGCCGTTTTGATTCTACAGCGAGTGTGTGGATAGTTTAACATTTAAGGGTGAAGTGCGGCCATGAGTACCCACAGCCAACAGAGTCCTGTGACATGTTGACCTTTGTTACAAAGAATTTCTTCCCGCCTGGATCACAGGACCAATGTTGTCCCCATTTGTCACTTCGTCACATGGGAAAAAAACACAACTGCCGCATTAAGTTACCCATTGTCTGCATTGTTGTAAATCCCTTTTATATGTCCCTCTGATCATGTGTACAGACTATCTACGTGGCACGCAACGCCAAAGACAACATGGTGAGCTACTACCACTTTGAGAAGATGAATCTGACCCAGCCTGAGCCAGGACCCTGGGAGGGCTACATGCCCAAGTTCATGCGGGGAGAGTGTAAGTGGATTAAATCACATTCCTGAGTGTCATCTTACCTTCATTCAAAACTGGTTATTTCTGTTTGCACAAAGCTTCTAACTGAACCGAGAAACTACCACCACACTGGTACATTCACCCACTCCACCAGCCAGAAGCTCTCATGTATTTTAACAAATTTAAACATGTAAAAGAGGTGGATGATAAACCATGACACCTTAGAAGAAGGTTTCCTTACCTCACTGGTACTAATTGCACCCAGGACGTCTGCAATTAGAAATGTTGTTTATAAGGACTATTGCAGTAATACATCAAGCCAGCAGTTGTAAATATCAGCAGGTTGTTAATAAATGGACATTTTATCCAGATTCCCTGCAGCCCTGTCCCAGAAAGTAAGTGGATTAACTGTTCATTGTTTCTACAGTGTCATGGGGCTCCTGGTACGATCATGTGAAAGGTTACTGGCTGGAGAGAGAGAAGAAGAATATCCTTTACCTCTTCTATGAGGACATGAAAGAGGTACAGAGAACGTATGGACCCAGTATTACCAAAAGCATGTTGTACATACATACTCTTACCTCAGATTGACTCCCCCAGAATCCTCGGCGTGAAGTGGAGCGCATCATGAGGTACCTGGACTTGTCGGTCTCTGATGAGGTCATCAGCCGGATTGTGGAGCTCACGTCCTTCAAGAACATGAAGGAGAACCCGATGACCAACTACTCCTGCATCCCAGTACCTATTTTTGATCAGACCATCTCCCCCTTCATGAGAAAAGGTGCATCAGTCTGCCCCTAGTCTGATACAGAAACAAGATATTGATCAAAATAATACAAAAAAAATGAGCAGGGCAAGACATGTACCAATGTTTCAAATAGGTTGATTGATCTGCAGTGGGTGAATACAATATCATGAACACCTCGTCCCACTCCTATTAAAGGTACAGTGTGTAGGATTTGGCAACATCTAGTGGTGTGGTTGCAGATTGCAACCAGCTGAGTATTCCTACGCTCTCTCCTACCTTTCTAAGACTGTGGTAACGTGAGCCGCCAAGTGCAAAACCGTGGTAACGTTGTTTGCCGGCCGTCCGTACCATAATAACACTACTTTAGGACCAATGGAAGTCAGACGGCTGTTGGCGGTACCACGGTTTTGCACTCTGCTGCTCACGTTACCGCAGTTTCACAAGCGTGTTGGAGAACTACGGTGGCCTTCAGGTAACGTAAAAATGTGAAAGGCTCTCTCTAGAGCCAGAGTTTGGTTTGTCCGTTCTAGAAACATGGTGGAGCAACATGGCGGACTCTGTGTAGAG
The DNA here is from genome assembly GCF_043250625.1 of Sebastes fasciatus. Classification (NCBI taxonomy): domain Eukaryota; kingdom Metazoa; phylum Chordata; class Actinopteri; order Perciformes; family Sebastidae; genus Sebastes; species Sebastes fasciatus. The sequence goes on from NC_133814.1 coordinate 13,755,895, forward strand.
GACCCGCTCCCTATGTAGATATGAAGGGCTCATTCAAAGCTAACGAAAACTGAAATTATTCTTAGTTTCAAGTGATTACTATACAGTGAGTTTTCCATTTTTTAGTGCTGTCCGAATGTATATATGACAATTATTATATCCTACATAGTGGACTGAATGTATCCCACAATGCACCGTGAAAAGTAGTAGACAATGATGTTATTAACTGAGCACTATATACCATCATGCATTGCGCTGAAGGAAAATAGCAGACGGACGAGAGGAAAGAGAGCAGCGTTATTAAGACGAATCCATGAGTTGTGGTGCAAAATTTTTTTATTTAATGTGAGCAGAGCAGCGCATCACACACAAAAATACATATCAGTATTTATTATGGATGGACTACCAGCAGCAGCAGACGCTAATCTGTCACGTTTTAATTGTGCGACAGCAATGATGTCGCTGAGAAAATGACCCGGTTAGTGAGTAGGGAGTAGTGAATGAGTGACACAACCCATTTCTGCTAATACATCCCCCGAAATGTTACACACTGTTCCTTTAAATCAACATTATATCTTCACAAAGACATTACACACAACTGTTATTGTATTGTGTCATACTTTGTCTTCTCCCTGTACTTCACATTATACAGTGTAGTGGCGCCCCCTAGAGGTTCCTGGATTTATTGCCCTTGCTTATGTTATTTTTTATAGATTATGAGAACTTTATGCTCAATATAGCTGAAATGATTAGTCGATTAATTGATTAGTTTATAGGCAGAAAATTAATCTGACTCTATTTTGGTAATTGCCTCATCGTTTCTTTATTTTGTAGTGTGGTAATTTGACTTTTTTTTATTTTTGGACCATTTGTAAACATAAGCCTGGGACATTTCATACACCAATTAATCAATTAATAGAGAAAATAATTGGTTGATTTATATATCTAACACTGCTGTATTCTCTCCTGTATCTTCTCTCTTTACAGGTATAGTAGGTGACTGGAGAAACCATTTCACACCCGAGCAATTAAAGACGTTTGATGAAGACTACGAAAAGCAAATGAAGGATGTCAACATACCATTCAGGACCCACATCTGACGAGCTAAATACCAAAACAAAAAAATAATACTAATATTTTTTGAGCCTTGATGTTAAGCACTAATCACTGTGCCTCTTGATTTGTAGATACGGAGGAAAACCATCCAAATGTACGTTTAAAGGATCAATAAAAATGGGCTCTACAATACAAGTACATGAGTTTGTAATCATCACTTTATTGCAGCTTATCACGTAAACTATATATATATAAATGGAGCAAATACGATTAAAAAAAATATTTTTATAAAACGGTCACCATATCCTGACAGTAGTGCATGAGACAGGTAATCTGAAAAAAATCATGTGTCCTCCTGTGTCCTCCTGTGTCCTACGGTGTCCTCCGGTGTCCTCCTGTGCTCCTAATGGTATATGTAAGATTTCACAGACTGGAGGAAAACAACCAATCAGAGCCGAGCTGGAGCCTGCCATCTCTGAGCAGCTGTCAGTCGGTCACAAACTCTGATCAAGCAGTCAAACTAGGCAGCGCTGATCAAATATGAATCAATATTCTGTTACTGTAATGCCTATTTCTTTCATATAATGTTTTCAGAAACATCTTGTAGTGTACTGTTTAGCTGTAAAATGAGTAACCTCTCAATCGTCACACTGACACTGTAAAATAATAACAGAGGTCAGCATGCCCTTTAGTCACAACAGTGGGTCCAGTGCCAGGTCTGATTTTACTGCTTACTTGGCTGCCAATGTAACTTTGAATCAACCAACCAGAGGCTGTACATGCTGGTAAACTGTTCATGCTGTAAACCTGCATTTTGTACTGTAAACTTTAACACACTGCATCTGTGTATGTTTTGTAATTTCCTTTTGCTTATTTCCTCATGTTATCTCTTTAAATCTCCTCGCAAAACTCTCTCAAAAACATCCTGTCTGCATGTTTAATTCCTTTCAGACCGAGTCATTACTGTTAAGCTACAGCTCTGTCCGGCCTGATTGCAAATAATGTGTTTTTTTAATAATTATTTCTCTGTTCACTTTTGTAAATTCACACGTAAACAAACTACAGTTTAGACTTTTCATCTAACTTTGCTCAAAATTCAAGCTTCAGGTTGCTTTAAATTCTAATGAGGTTCTGCACTCTATTCTACAAAGATAGAAAAAGGGTGACAAGGATGTTTAAACACTGATCAAGGAGGAGCCTCAGGGCCGATGCTAGCTGTTTGGTGCCCTGAGGAACAAATGGTGTAACCTACAAAAGCAACTCAAAAAGTAAATATTTGACAAAGGAGGACCAAAAGCTAGCTGAGAGAGGAGCTGCGGAAGACAGGACATCAGGAAGAACCAACATACCGGCTTCTCTTGAGCCCTTTTACAATCAAATTTTGGCTCCTGATTCTTGACTGATTTTTCTCGACTAACGCAACTTTTGTCAGTCATGTCGGAGGAAGAACAGTTGTCCTTCACCGAAGCCATTCTGAAGGCGAGCCCATCCCTCACCCGCTTCCCTCTCATCTCCATCAAAGGGGTTCCTCTAAAGAGCTACATCGCCGACAACTGGGACGACATCTGGGCTTTCAGTCCTGACCCCTCAGACGTCCTCATCGCCACCTACCCCAAAGCAGGTACTTCAGTTCAGGTCTACGTGAGTAATCAGTTTTGGACGGGCCCTAATTAAAGCTGCGAGCAGCGATGAACGGGCCCTCGCCCCTCCTCGCGGGTCGGGGTTGCTGGCGGGACGCCGACCGACGCGGCCGGGCACCGTGAAACCGAAACTCTGACGAGCGCCATGACGCCTGCCGCAAGGCTCTACGACAAGCGGTTCACGAGTTATGAAGGGGGGCGTGGCTAATGTGTAGGGGGCGGGGATAACAACACCAACTTAACAGGCACTCTCTGCTGAGTGATATAACACCTCCCACAAGACTCTACGACAAACGGATCATGAGTTATGAAAGGGGGCGGGGCTAATGTGTAGGGGGCGGGCATAACCTTCACCAATGAAACAGGCACTCTCTACTGAGTGATATGACACCTCCCACAAGACTCTACGACAGTGGTCTCAAACTCAATTTACCTGGGGGCCGCTGGAGGCAGAGTCTGGGTGAGGCTGGGTCGCATCAGGTATTCCACAAAAAAAGCTTTGTTAAAAAAAAAAACAATCTTCTCAAACGTCATTATTAACAGTTCTTTAACTTGAATGGGTTCTTCTGAACATGAACTGTCCTGAACATTAATGGAACATTGAAGAACATGAACGGTTCTTCTGAACATGGCCTCTATCGCGTCTCCCACTTTTCCTGAAATTGTCTGTGCTCGTCACCAACCTTTCTCTTCACTGCAGGCTTTGAAAAAGACATGATTGGGGCTGTGTGACAAGATATATATTCATTCCACTTGGTGTCACTCCGCAATAAAGTTGTGCCTGCTGTGTTTGTGTTGCTCTGCAATTACACCACCAAACCGCTAGTTGGCGGCGGCGTCTCTATGAGTTTCCTTCTTCTTCTTGTACTACAAACAGAAACTGAGCGGAGTTGGAGCTAATAACTGTTGAACCACAGAACTTTTACTGACATTACTGCAACGCCGAAAAGAGAAAATATATCTGAGTGGATTTGTGTGAACAAACATTGAAAAGATGGAGGCAGAGAGAAGTAGAACTTTCTGTGGTTGTCCGGGGTCCTGGCCGCTCAGCATCGCTGAGAGACTGGACCAATCACAGCTGTTGCGGTCTGCGTCGCCGCGACGTGTAGTTACATTTCTGGAGAGGTGCACGTCAGGCTACGGCGTCGATTCAACGCAGAAGTATAAATCAAGCTTTAATCAAGCTTATGCGATGTTACACGGGCGCCGCCACAGTTGTTGTGAAATGTTTCTCTGCTTGCATCAAGCCCGGCCGATTGCCCGTCCCCGGGAGCCATATACCCCACTGTGATTGGTAGGTTCGTTCAGCTCGGGCTCGCGCAACAAAGGGACCTTCAACGGCAAACTGCCATTCACATAAAACTCGCGGGTCGAGGGCGCCTGGTTAGCTCAGTTGGTAGAGCGGGCGCCCATGTAACAAGACTTGGTCCTGACCGCGGCGGCCCGGGTTCGAATCCGGCCTGTGGCCCTTTCCGCATCCACTCTCTCTCTCCCCCCTTTCCAAGACTCTATCCACTGTCCTGTCAATAAAAATGAAAAAATGCCCCCAAAAAAAACTTTATAAAAAACTTTATAAAAAAAAAAAAAATTTGCGGGCCGCACTAACATTAAACTTTCATATCAAGGTGGGGGCCACAAAATATCGTCTTGCGGGCCGCAATTGGCCCGCGGGCCGCGAGTTTGAGACCCCTGCTCTACGACAAACGGTTCATGAGTTATGAAAGGGGGCGGGGCTAATGTGTAGGGGGCGTGGCTATGACTATATTTTTGCATTTACATATAATCAGGACTGGACCCTTATCATACCTGAGAAATTTGGGGCAGATCGAACTATGTACAGTTGAGTTAGGGTTAACCCACTCTCTGCTGAGTGATATGACACATCCCACAAGACTCTACTATAAACGGTTCATGAGATATGAAAGGGGGCAGGGCTAACGTCTTGGGGCGGGGCTATGAGTATATTTTTTCATATACATGTCATCATGGTGGTCCACCATCATACCTGAGAGATTTGGGGCAGATCGGACTATGTACAGTTGAGTTACAATAACTGCCTGTTTCATGGCGAATGGCTCAAAATGGCCGCCACGCCACGATCAGGTCGTTAAGTGAACACTCACCATTTTGATAACTTTTCATCCTCAAGGTCTTAAGATGGTCCTGACCAAATTTCAACTCGATCTGATCAAATCTGTAGGAGGAGTTCGTTAAAGTACGCGGCCTACAAAACCCCCCAGAAATGGGCGAAAAATGGGCAAAATCGCACATAAAATTCAATATGGCTGACTTCCTGTTGAGTTTTGGGCATACCTCCAAGAGGCTTTTTTGTTTCTCTCCACATCTTACATCTGTCTACCAAATTTTGTACTTGTAGGTGAAACCGGAGCGCGGATATCAATTTTTCCATTTCATGGCGAATGGCTCAAAATGGCCGCCACGCCACGGTCAGGTCGTTAAGTGAAAACTCACCATTTTAATAACTTTTCATCCTCAAGGTCTTAAGATGGTCCTGACCAAATTTCAACTCGATCTGATTAAATCTGTAGGAGGAGTTCGTTAAAGTACGCGTCCTATAAAATGCTAAAAATTACATGAAATCCAATATGGCCGACTTCTGGGTGGGCGGAGCTAATGAAACCCAATGAGGAATATGTTTCAAATGATGAGTGGGATATGCATACCAAATTTCATGAATATCGGATCAACTTTGACAAAGTTACAATTTCAACGCGTTAGGGGGCGCTATGGAGCCGGCTAAACACGCAAAGCCCAATCGCTTTACATTCACGTAAAGTTTACGGGTGTCCATCGTTTTGCCAAGTTTCATGAGTTTTCGAGTATCCCAAGGGTGTCAAAGGCATGTTCAAAGGCTAAAAGACATAAGGGGGCGCTAGAGTGCCAACATGCCACGCCCAAGCAAAATTTCACCACTAAATCAAAGGAATTACGAGTTTGGATGTGCGTGTAAAGTTTCATGAGTTTTTGTGCATCCTAAAGTCCTCAAACATGTGTTCGTAAATTTTAAAAAAACGCAGGAAGTCCAGGATCGCTGACTTCCTGTTTGCCGAAAAAATCTCAAAATCATTTAATCCAGATATGAGGGCGTGAGCAATGACATACTTGAATTTCGTGAAGATCGAAGAAACTTTCTCTGAAAAACTGCGTACGTTAGGGGGCGTTATGGAGCCCCCTGGAGACACCCGAGTCCAGTCACTCCAGAACATTGAATTTCCCACCAGTTCTGACGCATACTCCACTTTTGGTGAGTTTTTGGGGATGGCTAAGGTCCCAAAAACGCGATCTCCCAGTGGAAAAATAATAATCCCCAGAAAAACAATAGGTTCCTTGCACTTCGTGCCAGGACACCGTTGGGTCCACGGTGTCCTGGCACGAAGTGCTCGGGCCCTAAAATCCCCAGAAAAACAATAGGTTCCTTGCACTTCGTGCCAGGACACCGTTGGGTCCACGGTGTCCTGGCACGAAGTGCTCGGGCCCTAAAATCCCCAGAAAAACAATAGGTTCCTTGCACTTCGTGCCAGGACACCGTTGGGTCCACGGTGTCCTGGCACGAAGTGCTCGGGCCCTAATAAGATTAATCATGTACATGTTTTTCTGTGTATAATTTTTCCAGGAGACCAAACAACACATTCCTCCAAAGCAAGACAAAACTCTCAGTTATAAAAGCACATAACTTTTGCCAGAAAATCTTCACAATTGAGCAATTCCAAAATAAAAACAGTTTTTGGACATCCATAACAGAAACTATAATTCACATCAATGTCTACCTTAAATCTTTTTTTTTAAACACAATTTTTAGCTGGATAGAATTTCCCCCAAATGGATGTGTTGTGGCTGTACCTTTTGAGTAATGTGAGAGAGTTTTGAAGCAGGCGTTTTGCTGGAGTTTACTATCTCTACACCTCAGAGCACTTTAGTCCCATGCTTGTGTACATTCAGGTGTCTGAATAGCTTAAGGACTTAACAGCAGTATAACACCAGTATTACTATGTCTACACCTCAGAGCATGTAGAAATACTCTGTTACAAGTAAGAGTCCTGCATTCAAAAGTAAAAGTGCAAAAATATTAGCATCTGAATACTTAAAGTACCAAACATAAAAGTACTCATTATGCAGAACAATGTATATTATTGTATTCTAATTATTGATGTTAAAACGAATTTGCGTTAACGCATTATTATCGTGTAAACTTTGACAGCCCACAAGCCCCCAGGAAGAGTGCCGGGCTTTGAAAACATTTTTTTTTCTCCTTTATATCTTATGATAGCAACATTTTATATTATCAAGGGAATTTACATTTGTGGATATGGAATTTAGCCATTATAATAAAAATAATAAGATTAAACATGTACACAAGTGTTTTTCTGTGTATCATTTTCCAGGAGACCAAACAAAACAAAAAGTAAGACAAAACTCTCAGTTATAAAAGTACAACTTTTGCCAGAAAATCTTCACAATTGAGCAATTCCAAAATAAAAACAGTTTTTGGACATCCATAACAGAAACTACAATTCACATCAATGTCTCCCTTAAATCTTTTTTTTTATACACAGTGTTTAGCTGGATAGAATTTCCCCAAAATCCTCAAGTTTGTCCTTTCAAGGTGGTGATTTCAGTAAAATTGTCAGAAAGCGGAAAAGACACAAAAGAACTCACTTCTAGGAGTTAATGTGTTGGTTATTTTGGTGAGGATGTAAGGGGGGGTTTCTCCTCAAACTGGTGAGATTCAATACATGGAAAGTATCCTATTCCTTCCACTCAGTGTTAATTTGTGTTTTTGGGACATAAGGGACCACATGGACCCAGGAGATAGTCGACCTGCTCCTTC